>NW_010128621.1:0-78960 GCF_000699245.1 Pterocles gutturalis | reverse complement strand
TTATAATACATATATTATATATATACAGGAATATATGTTAAAATACATGTTACAAACAGCAGCAAGATCATAAAATGTAACCTTCAGAAAAGGGAAAATGAGAGCCGTGACATAGCCAGCACAAACTCATGCGGTGCAGAAATAAGAACGAGGAGTATGCACATGAATGAGGTCAGTAAAAGTATTTGAAGAAAGAAAGTGTCAGAGTGGCAGTTCATGTTAAGAAGTCCATGTTAGCCATGAATATTGGAAAGACTGGAAAGGGAGATTAAGGAGGAAGAGACATTCTCATTTTCACATGCTTGAACATACCATTCAAGTCATCAGTGGCCTTTAGGCCATATGCAATTTCATATTTTTCTGGCAAAACATACAATGCAGTGGGAATGGTAAAACCATCTGCAAAATCAGGATAGTGATTATAGTTCTGTATTTATTACCTTAATTAATGCAAATTCTCTCAGATTTTTATTAAACTGCTAATTACAGCTAATGCTGTATAGTACGCTCTCTTGCTCACAGTCTAATGCAAATGATCCCACTGTTTTTTAAGCAGTCATTTGGAACTCAAGGTATAGTGGGAGCAAGGGGAAAGTATTAATAAAAACTCGGAGAACAGCATTTTGACTCATAAAAATAATGTTACCAGACTGTAATCACCTGTCCTCTTTGGATCACACTTGAGTGATAAGAAGAGAACACCAGCTTTGCTCAGAATAGGAAATGCAGCTACTAGAAGAGATAACCAATTTGACCAAATAAGGAATGCAGAAGACAATACTTCACTCAGCCTTTTATTAAAGTAATCTCCCTCTTTTCTTTCCTATGCTGTGTTGATATACTAGGTATGCTTGGACCTATAAACTATACTTATTTAAATCACCATCTATAAACGAGGATTACGAATGCACGTGCTAAGACAAGTAACGTGATTTGCACACACCAAGAGCAAAAGTTGCTGATTCAGATTGAGTTTAAGCAAAAGTACCCCTCTGTTTAACTTGGTAAACTGGCCTTCAAACCTTCCAGTTACTTGTACTGCAGAGGCCACAAAAAGTCCCAGTCCAAACCATCTCAGCATACAGCACACACCCTTTCCTCACTCCCGCTGAGCAAGTTGTCACAGAAGCATTTGTACTGTCAAGGCCAGTGCTCTGATGTTGCTTCTGTTACCATCCTTCCACAACCGGTCAGGGGCAACCATCTAGGTCACCTCCTTGATTCTCCATTTATCTATGGGTCCTGGAAGTCTCCTAGCCAGTCAAGCTTAAGTAAATGCACTTTATGCTAGAAAAACAGTGGAGATACTCCCACTTATTCAGTCTCTAACATTAATATAAGAGTATCACCAAAGCAACAGAGGTAAGCTAGTATCTGTGAAAAATACGTGATCTAAGAGACAACATCTCTTCTTGTGAACACCTGGTGGATCTCCTCCTACCTGTTCACCCAAGCTTCTGGGATGTTATGGGCAGCATAAACCGTGAAGCTGAGCTGGGAATCTAGGCTGATGTCTGCACATGAAGGGCTCTTAGGTATGCTGGCAAGCTGGAAATTCGCATCAAAGCTGCTGCTGTAGACATGGATGAGACAAGAGATGGCCATGGAGAGCTCAGACACAGTAGCCTCTATTAATGCTGAGAGGAGAGAGAGAAATAAAGATTATCAATAGGTCATTTATGAAGAACCATATTTATCTTAAAACATCAGTTATGGCTTTGAAATGCTTCCTAATAAAATTTAATTAAAATGACATAACCTACTAACTGAAGCCAATTAGCCATCTGTGCTTCTGAAACCAGCCTTAGCTCATTTCTGGTGTATCATTAACAGTCTTTCATTACAGTGCTTTCAAATTAAGGCATTTTCAATGTAAGCATTTTAAACTACAGCAAGCTAGTGTGTGCCTCAGATATGCCATTTTAGTATATTAATTTCTGTGCTGGAAGGATATTTATTATGCAGGTATTTTGTAATTTCAGCAGCTAAGTAGTTGCTTAGTTCAAGGGAACTAGCAATGCAGCAGTAGAAGGGAGAAAAGGCACTGGTTAAATTTTAAGACTATAAAGCTGTTACAACTGTAGGTAAACAATTAATAAAATATATACAATAGTAGCCACAATCAGAAATATTCAGCATTCAGATACTCAAGGACTGGTGATAACATTACACAATTATGGACATTGAAATACCCATCTACATGGAT
Source organism: Pterocles gutturalis (assembly GCF_000699245.1). Classification (NCBI taxonomy): domain Eukaryota; kingdom Metazoa; phylum Chordata; class Aves; order Pterocliformes; family Pteroclidae; genus Pterocles; species Pterocles gutturalis. The sequence goes on along the minus strand of NW_010128621.1, from coordinate 76,754 downwards.
ATCTATGAAATGCAGGCTGTACCCTCATTTATATCACACCTTTATTTATGTTATTTCCTCTGGCTTCAGCTCTGCAGTGCTCTTTTTCTGCAATTACTGGCTTTTATCCATCTTCCCTTTCTCTGTGTTTTTGGAGAAGCTAGGGACTGCCTGATTGTCAGTGTAAATTAAAATCCCCATCCCCGGCAGCCTCCATCAAGTGAAGAGAGGTGGTACAAGCACTCATATCTCAGGCAAGGGACAGGTTGAGAGAGAAAGTGTCAAGAGTACATTGTATCATTCCAAGACCAGGATAATTTGTCTTCCAAGAAGAGCAGCCCAAATTCTCTCCACCCACCCCTATGCCCCTCCCCAACTCATGGGTTCCTACATGATCAAGAACATGCTCTCATCACCTATTACACTTCCTGACATACTCCCTAAACTTGTCTGGCTACTGTATTTAGCAGCCATCTGCTAGCTTTCTAAGAGTACCTATTGAAAAAAAAAAACAATCTCAGGAATAGGAATCCTGAGTCTTGCTTATATTAGCTTTTTATATTCAGGATAGGCGCTGGAATCCTGCCCAACATCAGATATAGATAGCACGATTCACTGGACATAGCTGTCTCAGTTTCTTGACAGAAATGTCTCAAAAACCCCATATCCTCGGTCTAGAATTTTACTCCTCTTCTTTGATACCTTTTGCTTTTAAACCAGAAAATACGCAGAGCTTTTTAGTCACAAAACGCATTGTAAACAGTGGAAAATAATTACTTAAGTCTTCACTTTCTAATAAACAAATTTTAACTATGTAAGACTAGAGATACACATAAAATTAAAATAGTTTGACATATAGGGGGGTTTGCTACGGGAAATACAGCAAGCTATTGAAATCATGAAGGGCTGGCTAGAATACTATAGCTTGTTGTGTTGTAGTCATCTTCCACATATGAAAATTGAATCATTTTAGAAGCTAACAGGTTAAGAAAACTCAGTCCTTTTACTCTCTATTTGTGTATACTACTTTGTCTAGCACTTGTTTTTAATTATATTTTTATTTATTCTCTTTACTATTTTCTCTATCATCCTTCATCATAATTATTCTGAATAAATCTTTTGCTCTAAGGAATTTTTTCCCTAAAGTACCATATTGTTCTCATACCCAGTTCTCTTGGATGCATAATGACTTGGTACCTTCAACTAAATGTTTAATTTACACTGAATTCTTTTACATTCCAAGGAATTATCTATAGTCATATACATAAAGTCTTCTTAAGAGCTCCAGAAGAGGACATCAGTGGACTATTATTGTAAACCATATTTTCTACTTTATCTGAAAAGTATCGCACTACTTCCATTAAGGAAAAATGTCTATTTAGGAGACTCCCTGGCTCCAATGTGTTCAAAGTGGTAGACGTGTAGACGGAGTGTAATAATTTACAATAAGTGCAAAGCCCTTATTTATGCAAATTGACCTACTGAAGTCAATGATTTCTGAGTGGAGCCTTCTAAGCTTTCCTCAAAAAGGGGGTGAAATGTAGTTCAGAATCTGTGTAAACTTCTTGCTCTCTGTTGAAATGTGCCCTTTGGCCACCAGAAGTTTTTACACAATCCATATTCTAGGCTGTAGGCAACGCTTCAAATTTTTTATCCAGAACGAGAGAAAATGTATTATATTTAGCTAAGCCATAGAAAGAAGGGAATATTCCTTGGACAAAAAAAAAAAAAAAAAAAAAAAAGTTAGAAGAAACATACACGACAGGGTAAATATTTTCCATAATAGAAAATTTACACATGCCAAGCAAGGAAGTGAATAAGATGCAAGATGCCTATCACTATATCCAAGCTATCTTGTCCACTGGCCATGTTTGCAGAAGAACGATTCCCATTATTTACCTGAGTCACAAAACTGAATGCCAGAAATTAAAAACCAGGCAAACAAAGAAAAAAACCCCATCAAAACAGAGAGGGGAAAAAAAAAAAAAAGAAAAAAAACCACAAATTTTGCCTCAATTATTTATAATGTGCTTCAGCCTCAAGTGGTGAGGTGAAAACAGTTCCCTGGGTGTCAGGGACCTGCCCACCCTACAAGATCTATGCAGCTAGATGGGACAAGCCTTCACTTAGTTGCAGGCAATGTCCATGAGACTCCCTGCTGAAGGGAGCTGGGAAATGTTCTTTTGCTTTCCTCTCTCTTAAATTTCCACCTTTCATCTGTGGGCTTGCAACGTCTGTGCCTGACTGCACAAATGGAGCCAGTTTGGAAGCAGGGCCGGAAGGCGGGACTACAGGCTGTCTCTCTTACTAGGATGGCATGTGAGAGTTGAAGACAGCAAGGGGGCAATCAGTTCAGCTGCCAGCAAAGGGAGACAAATGAAACTTCAGTATTATTTATCTAATTATTAGGAGATTCAGAATGAAGATCTTATCAGGAATACCGATTGTCAAGTGTAAGCAAACGTCCAAGTATGACCTGGTCTGCAGCTGCAGGATTTTTTCTACTTTTTTTTTTTTTTTTTCACTCTTGTCTCTGCACAGATTAAAATACTCTATGGTTTCGGTGCCACAGTCAGCCTTTTTTTCCCCCCACTCATTAAGCCTGGTAGCAATTAACCAAATTAGAGACTAACATCTTGGCTAGTCTATAAACGTCCATTACTCACAAGAGTTGGTCAGCATCTTTTCACTGTATTTTTATGAGATGCTGAATAAGATTTGGTACACTGAAATTATATTGCCCATTCATGAAGCCAGAGAACTTCACTGCTTTTTATGACTTTTATGATTAATAAATCTTAGATGAGAAAGGACTATGGTGTTTCATTGATTTACACAGCACAGGCTATGGACTTCCTACAGCAGATTCACAGCTTCAGCTGTGCCAGAGTTTATTTTCTAGAAAGGTGTCCCAGGCATAGCCAGTATTTAGGAGATGATGAATACACCACACCACAAAGTGAATTGTGACCAAGATTAATAATATCACAACTCAGACCTCATAATTTATTTCTGGTGTGAAATTATTTGGCATCACCTTCTCACTAAAGGTGAGAAGAAATGAGACCTGCAGAAACGAGTTGAGACCAGGGGAAGCAGACTTTAACCACAGCTGCCAGATATTCCTATTTCTGACACATGTTCCTTGCATATGAAGTTTGAAGGAATAAATTTCACCCTTGGTGAGAAACAGAACAATCCACACCATCCCTGAAAGTGTTAATGAATATACCTGAAGGTGTCTTCAAGATTTAGCAAGGAACATACTAGCTTATTCCTTACAGAAAACCACTTACTTTCTTCTTCTCAGTCCGGTATTACAATTCACTTATTATTTTAGTGCCAGATCTTTTAATAGAGTAGGTACTTTGCTGTTACTGCACTAGTAAATGATGTCAATTCAACACATATTAAACACACCCTCTCTGACTATGTATGCATATTTTTCTCTGGGTAAAATATGACAAACATCTGGTTGAACAGAATTTGGAAGGAAGACCTTTTTGACATCTTAAAGATATTTTGGAGAACAGGAGCTTGATATTGTTCTTTCCCACTTATTTTCAGTGAGAAGAAAAAGAGCAAGATCCTAAATACAGTTTAGGTCATACACACATACACAAAACCCCCAGAAAAAAATCCCTTAAGATTTAGGTAACGTGCTAAGCAGAATTTATTAGACTGTTATTATAAGAAGAAAAAGGCAAAGCATGAAAAGGCTGTAATGCAAATACTAATCATATGTAGTTTCAAGCACCAATATATTCCTTATTGTTTCCTCCTGCTAGTTGAAGAATCCTATGAATTATCCCTGGAAAGAAACTTAAAAATCTCCTGCTATCCTGATGTCAAACATGTCTCTGCTATAATATACTTTACAAGGCTTTAGTAACTTCGGTCTGATTTTTTTGCAGAACTGGGTGGTTGTAGTTATTTAAAAATTGGTCTTAGTTAAAAACCCTCTAGCTCTCAGAACAACATATCAGGATGTAACATGGCAACAACCTAGAGGTAAAGACCCATGCTCAGATTTGAAAACAATGCAGAAGATACTTAAGGAGATGACATGCAATCAATAAAAAGCTTTTGACATTTTTCCATATTCTGAAACAAAAAGTGATTTTTCCAAAACAAAACTATTAATGGCTTTGGGCTAGGAAAAAAAGGAAGTGAAGTTTTCAATTCCATATAGGAAAATAATTTAAAAACCTTCAAATTTTTTCTGCTTCCTCCTCGTTTTTTTTTAATTTTTTTTTTTGGGGGGGGAGTGGGGGTGCGGGGAAACTTTCTGTGGTGAATTTTTTATTATCGGTTCTAGAAGCAACTGTCAAATCCCCAGTAAAACTAGTGAACCTTTACACCCTTAAACATAATGATGACTTCATTAAATGTATCATCATCAAGGTATCTGATTTCTGCATTCACTCAAAAAGATAACAACTCCAGCAATTCAGCTGGAAAAATGCCGTTGATTCAACATCATCAGCTCATGGCACATGCTAGACTTTCTGGGATGAGTCCCAGAGAACTACTGATCAAATTCCAAAAGCTGCTTATTATGTCTGATCCAGTGAAATCCCTTCCTGAAGCAGCAAGGCTGTAGACATTGTATAAACATTCATTCATCAGCTTTTGATAAACACACACGGACACAGTTTTGTACTAATTTGCAGCCCGCCTTTTCATACTTGAATGCTAAATCTCTATTAACGTGAATAATCTTATTCTTTATTTTCTGGGAACACCTGATGCTGCAGAAAGGTGCTAATGTCTAGAAATGCCTATCAGTCCTCACATCTAGAAAGAAATTGAAAAACACTTTGAGTACTAAAACTTTCATATAATCTTCTAAGGACTTCATACAGAGGAAAAAGAACATGATCCATACTTAGGCATAACATGGATAAGTACCGCTCTATTCGCAGCAATGGAATAATTTGGTCTACAGAGATAACACTGTTAATAGGGCCAGTCATTGAAACACTAAATCAAGGCTAGATATTTTTAATATAGTCTTTGACTTGCTTAGTCCATAGTGAATGAGTAATATTAAACCTCTGATAATCTTTTATTAAAGAGGAAGATTAAAGCAGTTTCTAAACAAATTATTAAGGAATGTTTTAATTTTAATAGTATCCTTTATCTTTTTCTCTTTTGTGGTAGAGAGAAGCTATAATATAGAGAAACAAAACTCTTTCATGATACTCAGGGTAATCATTACCACTTGGGGGAGGAAGATGAGAGGAAAAAGAAATTATTAGTCGGAGCAACTGATTGCTGCTCTTGCTGTTCAAATTTGATCATGTTTTGTTCAAGATAAACATGAATACATATAAGAGACAGAAAAGAACAGTACAAATGGTAAATGCAGTCTGTCTCCTCCTTGGCTGTCAATGCTGACTTCATTTGCAATTTGCAATTGTGCTGCTAGAGAAAGCAAAGCACATGGTTTTTAGCTTCCCAGAGATCTGAAAAAATTTATCATCACTGAACTGAGGTCGTGATTTTACTTTAGTGTCACAGGTTGCAAATTTTTGCATGCCCACATTTCTAACCAGCTAAGCATAATGAAGTAAAAAGAGGGTGGGAAGCAAATGAGGTGGAAAAGGAAATACAAAGGCGATTTCATCAGGAATGCACAACTCACCACCTAGTTGTTTTTTACTTTAATATTATCTGGATTCTTCTCAGGCTCAGTGTCCCTACGAAAATGGATGGGAGGCCCAATGGCATTATTACAAAGGTGAGAAGTGAGAAAACAGGGACTTAGGAAAGCTTGTGATCTCCAGAAGAAAAGATATATAGAATGGCTTTGCACACTTCTTGGGGATCAGGCCTAGGTTCCAGCAGATGCGTTTCAGTCATTGCTCTCACACTTTGTTTTTATCAGGCACGCCCTTAACACCAGTTTTGATAAAATAGCTAGACTTTTCTGTTAACACTCATTAGACTAACTTTAAATATTTTGCTGGCTTTTAGAAGTTTAATAGGTGCAGATGTAAGGCATGAAGTGTATTAAAGCATACATAAAATGTATATCACTGCATGTAAGAGGTCAGTTTGAATTTTGGTTACCTTGGACAACTTTGAATGTAGGCTTCTCCACGGAATGACTAATGGCCTGGCAAGTTCTGACTTGCAACCAGTAAGTTGCAGCTTCTAATATTACACTACCAAAAGGATTCTGCAACTGTTATGAAACTAGGGTGTGCTGAGAACAAACAGAGAAGCATCACTCTTCACAGCTGAAGGTTTCCTGGCATAAGTAAATAGGTACAATGAAGCAGAGAGCGAAAAATCTTATTGCTTTACTGTTATTCAAGAAATTAGATTTTCCTTGATGAAGCTGCCAATTCAAATTTGGAAATATCTTTAAGTAGAGGAATCTTTTAGATCCTTTCTAGCCAGGTTTTCTGAACAGTGTGCAGAGGAAGAGGTTTCTAAGGTACATTTTGATTAATAACTATTAATTCTTTTTGTGATCAACATGTTGCTGTTAAGGGTGTTACAAAAAAAAAAAAAAAAAAAAAAGCACAAAACAAAACATGAGATAAATTACTTTATCCAAGGAAGAAGAATCCTACAAACTGTATTTACCTTCTCCTACCTTCTGCACCTGCGTATTCTTCCCCCACTCCCCTGGCCCTCCAGCTGCTTAGCTTTTCCTGGCAGCTTACAAATACAATTGCTGTTTCTTTGTTTGCTGTTCATGAAGTTGAATAATAGTGAAACAACAAGCCTGGCATTTGGAATCCTGCATTTGAACCACCTCTGTGTTTGAAAGGCTGCTGCACCCTTTGTGTTTGGTTCACCTTTTTGCCTCTGTGAGCACACCACAATTGAGAAAAGCAAAACAGAGGAAAAAAGAAAGAGAAAAAAAAAAAGTATCTGAGAGGCCAGTTTTTTCCTCAAATTAAACGCAGAGAGACCACTATTCCACACACAGCCCAAGCCCACCCCAACATTCAGATGCAGGGCCCTTTGAAAGCACCCATGCAGCACCCTCAGCTGCACGTGGCAGGCCAGCCACAGAGGGATAGGGCAGGACCCATGCCCCATATGGCTGCCCCTCCGGCAACCCAACACAGGCACCCACGACAGGACAGGCTCCTGCACATCACTCAGTCTGTGATGTGCTCCCCTGTAATGCTAACAGCATGGGGCATTAATTAGCCAATGAGTCTAAGCCGATTTTAAGTGAGGAATTAAATAAGGCAGGGTCTGTGATTTTGACCATTACTATTAATTAACATACTCTTAGGACAGCATATCATTTAAGACAACACACTATTTACACAACAAAAGATAACAAAGAACTAAAGCTTAAGGTGGGAAGAATGAAAGATATTGGAGCTGAGTAGAAAAGCCATCCACAAAATTAATTTTTTAAACATTTACGAAGTTCCTCATTTTCCCTTTTCTCCACAAAAAAAAAAAAAAAAAAAATGGGATTAAGGACAACTGCTGTGAGCATCACTAAGTATAATAAGTTCTTTCACTTTATTATTCATTCTCCATATTTGAATTGCCAGATTAGTTTTGGCAAATGCTATGTTTTTACATTTTTAGTTCACTTAAATTTTAACTTGTTGTAATTACCTTATAATAGAACTAAATATGTAAACATCTATAATATTCCAACTATAACAGTTCACTAATACAAACAAATAGCAAAATGTGTGCTTTCAGAGGATACCTTTTTGAACTAACATATTTTAAAAATAACACTTTACCTTTGTCCAGTATTTCCACACTTTGAAGTGAATTCTGTAAAGACAAAACCCAAGGGAAAAAGTAATCAGTTACTTCAGGAAAGACCAGATAGCAGTTACAATGGTTTTAGGAGCAGTACTCATGGAAAATAAGGTGAAAAGGGGAAGGATGTATCATAATGTTATGATGACAGAGAACATGACTGGGATTCAGAGTACCAGGACCTGCTTTCCAGCTCTTGCACCTCCTCCCCTCTACCATCTCAGACGAGTCACTCAGGACCTGATTTCTGACAGTATTTAGGCATGTCACGATACAGAGAAGCACTTATCTACTTTTGAGGTGCATACACATTTTCTGTCTCTGTGTTGGTATAACAGAGATAAGAATACCTTCTCCATCCCTTTGTGTGCCTTATATATTCATACGTGGATCCCACAGCCATGCTGAGTAGGCAGAGCCTCAGCATCCTTTCAAAACTGAGAAGCACCAAGTCCCCACCCAAGTGCCCTACATTTCACCTACGTTCCTGTGCCAAATGAGCAAAAATAGCTATGCTCTTCAAAGGCCTTTGAGCAGGCAGCTAACCAGAGACGGCCAACAGCAAATATTAGGTGTGAGGATTTGGAGGGTGTTTATGTCCTTTGTGCCTAAACATAGCTTTTGATGCTCAGCATTAATTTAGTATCTGGATTCCCACCTCTCACATCCCACTGCTGTCAGCTGAAACTACTGGGTGGTCATGACCAACGAAAAGTCAGTCCAGTTATTTAGACTGAGCACATCAACCTAATTAAACTTTTTTTTTTTTTTTTAAAAAAAAAAAAAAGCTGCTCTGTTAAATCCCCAAGTACAAAAACTGCCATCAATCAGACCTCACTCCAGCCTTCTCAGACAGTGGGCAAAATTAAATATTGCTGCACTGTCTGTGCCTCCCCATCCACACAGGAAAAAATGACATCACGGCAGGTAGCTTGGCATGTCTCCTGGCAGGACAGGTGGCACCTGCAGCCTCAGGTGGGACCCATGGGATCTGGCCTCTGCTCAAAGGCCAGAGCAGGCGACCAGCTTCCCCTGCAGGCTGCTCAGTCTGACCCGTCTTCACCTGGCTCAGACATCAGACTCGCATGCACCAAGGTGACACATTACTGAGGTGCAAATCTTGACCAGAGATACTTGCAAGTTAATTCTGTGTTTCAGTATTGCCTGTGGCTTGCACTGTTTGAACCCATGTCCCTGAAAGCTTTACTATCTTTTACAGTCATTAATCCCTTTGCAGCAGGTTGAGAATGCTTTGTGTTAGTACCTATGTATTCAGCAGATGCTTCTTAAAAATCACAATGCAGGCAGAGGTGACACAAGAAGTACAATGCTGGATGTACATTCTCCCTCCAGCACCCAGCTTGGAGCTGCAAGCATTTGTCTGGTAAATAGGAAGAGAAGTCAAATGCTTACTTGAGGGAAGAAAAGCAACCTCTAGGCTGAGAAATATGTTTTCACAATCTTTATAATGCAGGGAAACAAATGGGAACAAAAACCTTTGTTCAATTCTCTCAAATTTTGGAAAGTAAACAACCTTTTGGAACAGAGCTTACAATTTCAACATAGTGTAGCCCATTTAATATATAGTGGATTAGCGCCTGTTCTGGCAGGATGTGATCTCCTAGGACTTTTTGTGAGCTGCTGTAAGAAAGGAAGAGGGAAAAAAAAAAAAGAAAAAAAAAAAAAAGAAAAACATTAACTGTGCAGCAGGCCCAGAGTTTTCCCTGAACTGATTTTAAAATCCCAGGGTTAGGCTGGTTAGAGACTGAATGAATCACATTTATAAAGAGATGCAATCAGTTAAGAAGAGACTATCAGTGGTGCCAGTTGCTTTCATAATCTCTTAGCTACGGTACAGGAATGCACAGAACTGGCAGTGAGGAGGCAGTAAGGAGGTAACAAGTACAGTTGAATTAAACACAAAAGGCTGGAAGTAAGTTTGTTTTTCTTTTTTTTTTTTCCATAAAACCAGAATTAAATGTAAGCACATGGAGTTGTTTGTTTGGTTTTTTTAAAGTATGCAAGCATACATGTACTGATATGTATACACAAACATATACTGGCACCCTATGTAATTTACATTGGAAGGAGCAAGCAGTAGTTTACCTGAGGCATTACATGCACGTGGAGCTTGCCAAATAGACGCATTAAAAGGCATTCAACACAAAACCACACCATACATTGCACTGAAGGATCAGGAAAACATGGTGAAAAAGCAATTAGAACTTTTCTGGCATTTCTCCCTTACCCGACCTGTAATGCTGCAGCACTTGAGATGTTGCAGGTAGCCTAAAAAATTTCAGATTCACAGAACTCACATAAAATGGCCCTACACCTTAGTATGAGTTTAACTCAAAAAAGGTTTGGAGGAGTTAGTACTCCATCAAACATCCAACTGTTGAGTACTAATTTTGGCTGCATAGGTTGATATAGACAGAAGTGATGGTTCACTGTCTTTGTATACATATTGATAAATATAGACAAAATCTGATGTTATATTTATATACTAGTCTATACATGAGGTAGTTGCATATAATGTGTAATCTCTATTTTCATAAAACGGAACAGTGTTCGAGATACAGAACATGCAGAAATATATTTTACTGCTTTTTATGACATTTATAGTTCAGTTGCTGCTGAGAAAGATGAAGCTCTTCATAAAATCAAAACTGAACTTACTCTAGATTGCTGAAGTCTAATCGACTGTCCTAGCACTTATTTCTCAAAGGAGTAAAAAGCAAGCAGCAGCAACGGTGTTTGCTGGTGCAAGAAGAGTTTGACTTTTTTTTTTTTTTTTTTTTTTTTTTACTTTTTCTTTTTCTCTTGATTTGTTTGAAGTCAGTAGTTAGTCAGGTCTGCTTTACCAGAGAGGGAGTAAGGGGGAGGAGGGTGTCAGTCAAGGTCATAGACAGTCTTTACTGGAAGGCTTCAAGACACAGACAACTGGTTCAGCTAACCAAGCTTGAAAGAAAATGTTAAGGGAACAAAACTTCAATAACTTAACAACTTTTAAAAATTAGTAACAATCTAGTCAGTATTCTCCAAGAGAACTGTGGAGAAAAGCAGCTTCCTATGTGAATATTAGGACAGAAAAACATTTTAAGATTAGTGATAAAATATTCAATCAGGACAGATTCTTTTCAACATTCAAGGGAGAGTATTCAGAAACAACATAATTTTGCTCATTACAGATGAGCAAACACCATCTTTATCATCACCACCACTTATCATTTTTAGCCTCTGGAGATTACAGCCAGGACCAGCACTGTACTGTGCTGGAGACTGTACATACAGATAAGGAGAGGCTTTCTTTGCTCTGGAGAGCTTATAATTTAAATAGGTAAAACAGAAAAAGGAAAGTGTATTACTCCCTCTGTGTAAGTTAGAACATGGAAGCTGGATCAGCAGAACCTGTATATATTTGAGAATGTCTGTACAGTGGAGGGGAAAATTGGACACATGCTGGAGAATGAGCAATGGCAAGCTCGGAACACTTGGACCAGGGTTCTTTGTTTGAGGGTTTGGGGTTTTTTGTTTGCTTGTTTTTTACAACAGGATAGATCAGCTCATAATTCAATTACTTGCCCAGTAACAACCACTTAATCTCTAAAACAAAAACAGTATTTGCATGACAGTGACTAAGAAGTAGAAGCAAATGTGAACATAACAGAAACTTTATATTTGAAAAAGATGACCTGTACTCAATTTTTTATCCCATTATCACACTCTTCATGTCATGACGTGGGGTTTTCCAATTACTCAGGACAGGCCACACTAGTAGGAACTAATATGGCTCTTCAACCACTATCTAGCTCTCTGCTGGAATTCAGAGAGGATGGGGCTGAAAACAGATTCAGAGATACTCAGTAAATATAAGCCAGTCACAGGAGACACTTTACACACTGGGTTCACAGAGATGACCTGAACACTCAAAGAGAAAATACACTAAAATTTCTCTGAACTCCAAAAGAAACATTTTAACAAATTAGTATCAAAACATTTCTTCTGCTCTAATTCCTTCCTAAAGGGGAACATGTTCTGTTACTGTCCTTTCTATCTTTTTACTGGACTAATCTCTTTATCTATCTCTTAAGAAAGATTCTGGGTTGACAAAATATTTTTCTCAAAGGGAAGATGCTGATCTGCCCGATACCTCTCAGGACAGCCTGGGGTTTAACTGAACAGCAGATCACGCAAATCCTTTGTTACTTCTTTTATCTCTTTCTCTACTGTATTTGTCCTCTAATACACAGGAAGAACTTTTTTTAAATTGAGATATTCTTATTTCCATTTAAATCAACAACATGCTGGATAAAATTTGTGCTGCCACAGACCCATTTATGCTGGAATTTACCCAGAATAGCGACTTCTAATAATTGATGCTGAAGTGGACATTAAAAGATTCAGGATGCTATAGAAACAAGATTTACAGTGAGTCATGACCTAGAAGGGAAGCGTGAGAAGGTGCTTAAGTGAATCAGCTGGTCAGCTCTGAGCCACAACAAAAAAACCTAGAGCTATGTTGTTTCTTGCAGCTTGGTCCTTAACAATACTTGCCAATCTTCAGAGAGACAGCACCCGTATAACTAATTCCACAGCTGGTTCTGCCCAGGGCCATGTAGAAATGTCTGCTCTGTGATCTCTACTGTCCTCTTTTCCAGGAACACAGTGTAGGGATTTTCTTACAGCCCAGACCTGCAGAGAGCTACATTGATGTTCTAGAGTTTACTTGCCTGGGTCCTGTATTTTACGTAAACTGTAAAATATTCCCATGCCACGCCCATCTAACAGGAATAAACAGCAGCTGAGAATGCAGATATTTAAGAGAGGTTTTCTGAGCATTACAGGAGCCTCTTAAACTAACAGACCTTCCGGTCTCTGATGAGTCTTTTCACCTCTTAGGAAGAAGTTTGCCATTATAGGATGATGAGTATTTGAGCATTTGAATCTGTCAGGAGTAAGTGTATACGTATGACAGTATATAATTTGCTGTATATAACTCCTATGACACAAGAAATGTTATAAAAAGAATTACGCTAGCTTTCCCCAGTCTTAATGTTTGGGACCTCAAACTGTGTATTAAGCATAACTAAATAAATTGCACTTATGCAGCTAGACATGCCTCTATTAACACTCACTAGTTAACTCAGTTAACACTAGTTATCCCACTGTTTACTTTCCTGTCCTAAGTCTTCTTACACATATCACAAGCCATGGGCTGAAAAAAAAAGACAAACAAACAACAATAAAGAGAAAGAATAAAAGTTTTGTAAGCAGGTAATGGTCTCCAAATGCCCAGCTTGGCATGTTTTTCTAAACAACATTTGCTGTCAGAAACAATTACAAGGCAGACAACATAGAAAGAAAGAAAAAAATCCTTAGCAACTTATCAAACTTTTTTAAAAAGTGGGAAGAAGGAATTTAATTAGGGTGGGAAAAAATTAACATGATTTAATGTTACACCAAACTAATTCCAAGTGATTAATGGCTGGATTTTCAAATTTGCTGAGCACCTGTATTTCCAAGATGCTGACTTCAAAATAATTTTTGGGTGCTCAGAACTTCTGTAAATCAGGTCATAGCGACTTGACCAAGGACATACCAAACAAGCTGATGACAAAACTGAGAACAGATAGTGCCCTCCAAAGTCCCAGTTCACAGTTATACAGTAACCCCTGGAAAACCCATTTTAGTGTTTGAAGAGTGAGTACCAGGACTATATGATGCTGGTCCTTGCCTGCATAAATAGCAGAGAATTTTCTATCTGAAAAACTTATAATTTAAGTGAGATTTACAGAAGGATTTTTTTTTATTGTTAACAACCTATGTTAAATATATGAAAATTGAATACTTGGAAATTGCATGATTTGGTAAACAGGTGATGTGGCAAAGCAGAGACTTGTATGTTTGGTGGGAATAAGAAAGAACAACCAGAGGAACACATCAGTTACAGTTAAACACAGGACAAGTCCTCTGTGCCTCCTCTGTCACACATTGTCAACAATCTTTTCTTTTTTAACAGTGCCTCTACCTAATGCTTGTCAGAGGGAAAATAACGTAGTAAGACAGTAGAATGGCCTCGACCAATTAGAAAATTAGTGATACCCATTCAAGCTCCAGTTTTAAAGAGAAAAATAGGACATCAACTTGCATCTTTTACCTGTGCTTTCACCAGCGTAACTGCACAGAGTTTCTTCACTGCATCAGTAATGTCTCTGGTTTCCACAAAGCAGAGGACACTGCAGATTGCTTTAGCTTCTTCAATCACATTATCAACTTTATGCTGTCGATAGCAAAGAAAGAAAAAAGCAGCAAACAGTAGACACATTTATCAGAAACACCTTATCATAAACTTCACGCCACTGAGTATGTGGAAAATCGTATCTGCTCACGCACAATTCAAACACACCATGCATTAGTCTGGCTATATTGAAATCACTAGTGAACAACAGTTTCCTAAGGACAGCATAATTTTTGTTGAAGTCCAATTATCTTCCACAAAATGTGCCTTGTTGCAAACTGTGACAAATTTGGTATCTAAGACTGATTTTGAGGCAAAACATTGGTTTGTCTGAACTTTGGAGCGTAGAACCACTGTAAAGAAACTTCTAAGGAAATCTGAACTCAAATGATTCACAAACTTTCTGAGATTTTTATGATAATGTGAATTTATCCCTACTATTGTCTCCCACCCATCTCTGTGAGAGCTGGCAGACAGACATATTCCTCCTAAAAATAGTGACTGTGTGGGAGGCTGCATAATCTGACATCTGCGGACTGAGTACTTCTGCAATGAGCTTTTCTGCAAAATATACATATATCTCAAATGGCTAGATTTTGTTGATAATAAATTAAGATCTTTAAATATTACCACATTAAAAAGTCTCTAGATTAATAACTTCAGAATATTGTGGTGAATTAAAAAAAAAAAAAATGGACCCCAAAGGAAGGAAAATATCTTCAAATTTCAAGTACTCTATGTTCAGGAAAATAAATAAATAAAAAAAAATTCATGGGTTTCCTGCATAGTTGTATCACTTCACTTTTAAACCTTAAAATATATTATCTGAACAAGCAGAAGCCCTCCTATACATATTCTCCATGCTTTTCTACTGATAAACACTCCTTTCAGTGTGCCACAGCATGTCTATGCACTGATAAAACCATTTCTCTGACTCAACCACTTCATGTCTGAAAAAGAAAAACTGTACCAAGATGAACTTTCTATTTTCAAGCTTAAGGTCTATATACAGACTGTACTGAGAAGGATACCACCTGTCATTAATACAAATAAATATAAAAAATATATTGATGTTACTAATTCCACATTACCTGCCTTGAGCAGAACTAAAGCAGGAATTAATTACATAAAATATCCTCAAATATTTGGCGGTTAGAATTATTTTACATTTAAGTTGTTAGAGTTTTATTTTAGTAAAGACAGCAACTCCTTTTCATACTGGAGGTTCTTGAGTGAAAAAGGTTATGGATGACTTATCTCTTATGAATCTTAGGCCTTCCTTTGGTCTGAAGTTGATTCACCCTTCTGCCAGTTTACAAGGAATACATTTCCTTTCTTTCATATTTTTTTCCAACTACTTAAGATTTTAAATTGAACTCTTGCAGGACTTATTCTCTATGCACACAGACATTGCCAGAAGAAGCAGAAAACTAAAAATGGCATGGTTCTGTTACCGTGTGTATCACTGACAAACCCAAAGCATTATACATGCCGGCTTACTGTGGAGTTGTTGAAGAAATGCATATATATATATATACACATACACACATATATACACAGAGAGATATAATTAATTACTCTATATAGTTTGTAACTAAAAATTAAATATAATTCTAATTTGGCATTTAATTTTAATACATTTTAATTTAGCATTTTTCTTCTTCACAAGTGGATATGGGTTATTAGGACAAGGGATTATATGTCTATAAAGACACACTCATGCACGGCAATTTATGAGCACTACATGAGTAACAGACATACACAAGAGTAATCCTTGAGTAGAGAAACAGCTGTACTGCTGGACGAAAAACCAACCAAACAACCAAAAAAAAAAAGCCCAAACAAAAAAAAAAAACCAACCCCGAAACAAACAAACTAAAAGCCCAAACAGCAGTTTATACATTTTTGTAGATATATATGCTGTTCCACAAGGAGAGCTGGGTATCTTGAGGAATGTTATCCATTTCTGTGTAACACACTATTCCATTTAGAGATAAGTACCTAATATTTCATAGAAGCTACCATACCATAGACTTTGTTTATACGGTGGCTAGTTCTAAGGAGCATCTTGCAGATCAAGGAGAGCAAGCATATTAAAAATTTGTGTAATACCGTACACTATGAATGATGAATTCTTTCACACTATTTCTCTTTTTGGATATTATCATATAAAGAGTTTTTCTTTTCCATACGTAGACATATGACATTGATTTTGTCCCAAATAAAGGATGACAGAGATTCATTTCTTACATAAGTTTTACATTTTCTGAAAGTCCAAAAGAATTATAGTCAACATCTTGTATGTGTTTTTTCCATCTACATATTTAAATACCAGCAGAACCTTTGAAGGATATTTTGGTGTTTAAATTATTTATATGACAAAAAAATGCTACTTCATTCTAGAACTTCTACACTCTGTATTAAAAATATACAGTTTTCTCTCTTCATTAATAGTACATTCTGAATAGATTTAAAAATGAAGTATGTGTCAAGTGATTATCAGGGCAAACAAAATGTCTAGTTGTGTGACTGCACACACTGTCTGGGAGCACTTCACATTTCAACCCCAACAGCACCAATCCCACATCCACCTTGTACCAAATATCCCAATTTTTTAATTTTAATTTTTTAGAGGCATTATTCATCATAAAATGAATTTTTCATTTATTGATCATTACTGACAATAATGACACAGGCCTTGTCACATAAGTCAGAAGTATTTGTATCTCCAAGGCTTTTTAACAGAAATCCTTAAACAAGTAAATTTGGAAGTAGGTAGATAAACGTGCAAAAAAAAAAAAAATTATTTTTTTTAACTGAGAATCTCAAGATCTGTCTGATTAAAACTGAATGCTTAAGGATGTTCCAGCTGAGTACAGATCTTAAGCAGGTATGTGTGTACTTAATTTAGTATGTGAGTAATTCCCAGTGGCTTAAAGTTCAGAGTGTGCTGAGGGTGGACTGGCATGAATCAGAAGAAGGGTAACAACCCTAACAGTAATGTGAGTGCTGGCTTTGAAAAATCAACAGAATTATTCCCTTGTAACCTTGGGATAGGGGTCAGTTATAAAGATCCCAATTTTAAACCCTCTTAAAGGAATTTAATCAGATGTTAGAGAAAATAAACAAACAAGGATTCAAAGAACAAATAAAGGCTTCTCATTTTTTGCTTTCTTTACTATATGACTATATCTTATTACATTAAAACTTTATAATTTTTCAAGCCACATATTAAAGCCAAGTAGTAACACTAGTTTTAATTATCATAGATTTAAAAAATCTGATGCCTCTGAATGAAAACACTGACATGGTGATCTGACCTATGTCATTAACTTGCAATCCTGCTCTTTTAAGTAATTCATACGAACTTCATCAAGCGCACCTGTATAGACAAGACCTTGTTAAGAAAAAAACAAACTATGGAGAAACTTAGCTCTAGAGTAACAAATTCATATTTGTTGCATAGCATGAATATTTGAAAAATGTCCTGTCTTCCCTTTATGAAAAGTTAATGATCTCAAGTAATAGCTTACTCAAGGTAAAAATCTTTAGCAAAAAACAAATTTAAGAGTGCTTCATTATAGTCTGAGGAATATCTAGTAAGCGTCAGTTGCAGAGGGTGGATTGTAATGCCTCATTAATGTTGAGATTATAGCTTTCTTTGAATTTGTAATCTTCTTAATTTAGGCCCTAAAATTTCAAGTTAATGTGAGTAACTACACTGATGGGTTTATTTCAGTAAAGATATATATATCTGCATTTGAGTTTGAGGACCTCAGTTTCCCAAATGGTCATGACTGTATCGCATTTTAAACACTAAGTAGTCCCCTTTGAAAAGCTCCTTACAAAGGAAAGTTCAGTGAATACCTACACAATATCAAAACCAGAGCTTTACTTTGTAACTAGGCACAGTTCAACAGCTTTTAAATTTGTATGTATTTTGCAAAAGAAAAGCGTCAAAGACTTACACAAAAATGTAGAACATTTTTATCTACACATATTTACATATATACTGATGTATATTTATGTATTCGTGTACGTGTCTGTATGTACATGTGCATTCATATATGTGTGTACATGTGTACACAATTGTATGTGTATGTTTTCCGACTATTCAAAATAGAAATATCCATGGATCAAGAATATCCAGAAAGATTAAAATCTGGACTTGAATACAGGTGAGAGACTTCTAAAACAAAATAAGAATTTTATTATTAAACATATATTTCAAAGAAATCTATACTTCAGCATAATGAACTATAACTCTGGAAGGGGTGCACTGGAATATCTCCATGCTACATCATATTCTTTGATTTTACTAACATCCTTCGTTTTCTTTCCAGTTCTAAACCCTTGAAAGTATGACAAACTGAAACTCAGATCAAATGACCATTCGGTTTCTTCCAAGCTATCACTCAATATACATTTGTCCTTTAGACATTTGTCCTTAAAACATTAGTTAGCAGAGAAGACTTCCTAAGACCTTTTTCCTTCAAGCACATAACATGCAACTGGCAGCCCACAATACTTCAAAATAAAGCTCTTATGAGTTTTGCCACCTAAACCTAATCCTGCAAACTACAGCATGCTTGAATATATATCCTAAATATGTAAACATTTGGCTTGTGGGTTTGCAAAATCGGGGCAAATTTTGCAGATATACATATAGTGTGTTATATCTCTACTAATTCCAAATACTATACTGCCAACTCAAATGATCCTGTTTTTATTTACAGGTTCCTTGACACTTAGAAACAGGCACCTTTGGTATTTTAAATTTGTAGCACTTTCTTCCTAATCTCAAGACAAGTTTCATTAAGAGAATTTATATTCTTTCAAAGTCAGGTTAAACAGCCTTAATTAAAAGTTTTCCTTAATTGTATTTGAGACAGATTAATGATTAGATACATTTCACACATAAGTTAATACTTTCTGGTATAACAAACTGAGAACAAATACCTCATTTTGCAATAGACATTCCACTTGGCGTCTGTACTTCATAAGAACTGAAACAAGGTTTTGTCTGGAAATTGAAAAAAAGAAAATTTCAAATTACTAACAATTGGACAAAGAGAACAGGTTTGCCTTTTTTTTTTTTTTTTCCATCCCCCCCCCCCCCCCCCCCATTCTATATGTTGGGAATACTTTAATTGACAGTGATTTTATGTTGGTATAAAATCAGGACAAGTGCTTAAGTAGATGTCATGCAATTGAGCCTGGATGTCCATGAGGTTTTTTTGGTAGTCATTTGCCACAAAACATAGATGTAAGAATCTTATACCTGGAGGATGCACATTTCCCAAGTTAAAGAACTCCAGTAAGTGATTTGCTAAATTAGTTAAATTGCTCCAAATCCCATTTATTTTACACTTTAAATTTAAGCAAATGCTTAAATATCTTGAAGAAGGATGGACTTAAGTATATGCTACAATGCCTTCCTTCTCAATCACTTCACAGATTACAGCTTCAGAGAATCAGGTAAAACATCTACGTTTCAAAAGTCCATACTAAATTACAAATACAAAACTGTGTATTATAAAAAGGTACACCGTTGCTACATTAAACTTTATCTGCTTACAGTTCTCAAGTTTCCATGCTCAAACTGTATCAACAACTGTCTTTTCCATAGTGTTACCTAAGCTGTGAATTTGTTTTACTTCTGCAGATAAACATATACCACTCTGTAGTCCCATGCCTTTGTCATGCTACAGAAGTTACCACAAAGTTTATACAGGCAGATTGCTGTGCCTTAGCAAAGCTTCACTAAATTAATTAAGGTTACAAACAAGAGTATACACCTCTACACTGAACTCCAGGACTGATGCTTTGTCTGTAAATCTCACCATCCTAGAACCACAGGCTCCAAGTGCTATCCCCAACAGAGAACCAGAATCAGAGTTTTGTTTTTAAGAAGCATTTGTGTAATTTTCTGTGTTTCAAGCACAATGACATTCTAGCCACCATTTGTCAGCTGGAACAAAACTAAAAAGCCGCCTATGAAACCACGGCTAAGGTTGTTACACACAGGAATACACCTTCTTTTTCCTTTGACAGCCTCCTCTGTAGAGCCAAATCTTCAGGAAAGAGGACAGAAACCTTCATTCCCACTGCCACACCCTATCTAGCCTACTGATTGGTAAAATGGACACATTATTGCCTTGATGGTGCTCAATGGTAGTTAGGGTTTGCATGTGTTCTTACGAAAAAGTGGAAATTCCAATTTATATTCTTTCTTCAGTGTTTATTTGTTTTACTCTATCATTTTATCCTTTTTTTTTTCTTTTATCTTTCCTACTGACCCTTTGAACTAGGGTTCTCTCTCTTTAGAAGGCTTAGAAGGAATTCTTCCCCCCTCCATTGGTAGCTGAAAGTCACTAAAACATTTTGATTGCTTCAGAGCAGATCAACTATTGTTTGCAGAGAAACTGTGTGTGTTCTCACGTATTTCAGTTGGCCTAACTGAGCAATCAGAGATTAGAATTGCAACTATGGTCCAAAGTACAGGTTTCATGGTATGTGGTCAGCCTTTCATTACATATATTGTGTGGCAAGAGAAGTGAGTCATTGCACTAAAATCATAATACAGAATAGAGGAATATTAGGTGGGCTTCCCTGTGCTAATACCAGAGTGCATTTCTTCATCGATGCTTACTATTCACCTCCTCCAAGAAATGGTTTTGCCTTCACAGCTTTTTATTTCCAATCTGCACTAGCCTTATCTAGCCAGGCAGTCTGTGTGTTGAGTAGATGTCTGGCACTTCCTCCTGTAATCCTGCTAAATCATAGCCAGTACAAGTTGTTGCTCTGCTTTGACCAAGTCTCCAGGCATATAATCTTTTTCATAGCATTACCCAGCTCAAAAGTAGTTTTGGACATAGGAGCTTGCTCTGTTGCCTTGATGCATACAGGTAAGCATGTTTATGAGCATGCTTGGCCTAAATGCAGGTTTCAGAATAATTTCATAAGTTATAATACTAGGTTTAAAAATAAGCGTATTTTCCATCAGCTTATTCTACCTTAGAGAATTTTCTGTATAAAGTAGTCATAATTTTAAATAATTAACAGGAAACAAATCCAGCAAATTGTAACAATGATCAAAATACCTCTACTAATTCTATCCCTGAATCTTTGGCTGCTAAATAACTAATAATACTCATATGTTATCACACAGACATACTTCATACTTGTACATCTTTGATAGCTCTGTAAAATATGTTAATGCTAAGCAACCCATGAACATACATCGTTTCTTTGACATTGAGGAAATTTTTTGAGATTTTAGCAAGGCAATACAGTACAATAGTTTTGAAAATAAAATAAAAAAGTACAAAGAATGTGAGTCAGTTTTAGATCCCAGCTGGTCTATATGGGAAAAAGACAAGTATATAGCATATACTTACAGCATTCATTCTTCAGATTCCTGGCAGCAACAGCTACTGTGGAGCAATGCTAGGGTTTCCTTTCTAAAATGCTGTTTATCACCATGCTGCCTAAGTAAGCAGTGCCTAACAGCATGGATCAGACTAGCCATCATGTTATAGTTACTGGCACCTCAGTGTCACAGATTATGGGCCAATGGACTGCAGTTTTTCTGATGCACTCATTGATTTACATTGTGTTTGTTTTTCCAACTATGAAAATCAGTGCATGAAGTGACATAGGGGCTACTGATTTTATTTTTTCACATTTACCTATGAGAGCAAATCTGATTATTACAGAGGTAAGGCTCCAGTTCATTCTTTTTACTTCATCTAAAGCCAGTTCAAACAGTTCTTTTTCCTTCTCTGCTGGATCTGAGCGGACTGAGCATCTAAATCAGTATGTTCTCTAAAACACAAATGTTTGTGGGCTACAATCAGAAATGTAACTACAGCACATGCAGTCAACCCTGAGCATTATTTTATTTATCTAATCTAAATGCTCACAGCTGTGAAGACACAGAAATACAGGAAAGTAATCTACTGGCCTTCCTAGGTGGCAGGCAGATTTGCACAGCCCGTTCTACTGCATCTCCATTCCACCTCACCCTCTTACTCCACTTCTGTTGCAGAATTGAGGAATTACAATATCTTGCAAACATACATCCCAGTGCAGAATAAGCACAAAGATGTTGTTGCATGTTATTTCAGAAACAGTTGTTATGACTAGGTATGATATTATTGACTGGCCTACTCAAAAAAAATACTAAGGTGGCACCACTTACAAGAATAAGGGCTTTTCTTCAGTGCACGACTCACCTTATAATAACTTTGGTGGTGCTTCAAATCTAAGTGCCTTCTCAACATAATTGTGTCAGTGCTTTCAGCTCAAACCAGTTGCCTCTAATGGCGAAAAAGAAAATGTGAACACTGATGAAGAAGTGTGTTCCAGAGAGCGATTTTTTGATCCTTAAGTTAAGGAGTGCATGAAGACTGTGTTCACAATACTTGGAGCAGCCACAGTTAGAAACAGCTGTGCACCCTGCATAGCACCAAGTGGGAGCCTACTCCAGGCCCCCTATGACTCTACAGTGCTACTAAGACTTTTAGGGCTTTCATTCATTAAAAAGTGAGGGATT
The DNA here is from genome assembly GCF_000699245.1 of Pterocles gutturalis. Lineage (NCBI taxonomy): Eukaryota > Metazoa > Chordata > Aves > Pterocliformes > Pteroclidae > Pterocles > Pterocles gutturalis. The sequence continues at coordinate 54,222 of NW_010128621.1, read as the reverse complement.
CAGTTCAAAATGCCCAACATAACATGAGGCAGTCTGCCATGGCGGTAATTCCATACTATAATATGGAAGGTATATAATGCACATCCTGGAACAAGCCTTAAGCACAACACTGGAAAACTCCGTATGTGCCAGAGGTCTAGTGTGGTACTGTTTCATGGACATGCTCTCATGAGAGCAGTCCCTGGAATTAACTAGGAAGTGGCTGAGGATCAGGTTAGAGAATACTTAAACTGGACATACATAAGTCCATGCGCACTGATGGGATGCACCTATGAATGCTAAGGGAGCTGGCTGATGTCATTGTGAGGCCACTCTTGATAATCTTTGAACAAAGATTGGAAGAGGTGCCTGAAGATTGAAGGAAAGCAAATGTCACCCGTCTTCAAGAAGGGCAAGGAGGAGGACCCAGAGAACTACAGGCTGATCAGCCTCACCTTTAACCCCAGAAAGGTGATGGAGAAACTAATCCTGAGAACCATTTCCAGACACAAGAACTACAATAACGCTATAGAAAGTAGTCAGAATGCATTCACCAAGGGAAAGTTGTGCTTGATCAACTTGATAATATTCCATGATGAAATCACTGGTTTTTGATACTGTGCCCTCTAACAACTTCATAGAGAAGCTAATAAACTATGGGCTGAATGAGTAGACAGTGAGGTGGACTGAAAACTGGCTGAATGGCCAGGCCCAGAGGGTGGTGGTCAGTGGCGCAAAGTCTAGTTGCAGGCTGGTAACTAGCAGTGTACTGCAGGTCAGTCCTGGGTCCAGTACTGTTTAACATCTTGCTTAATGATCTGGATGTCTGAGCAGGGTGTAGCCTCAGCAAGTTTGCCGATGACACAAAACTGGGAAGAATGGCTGATACACCAAAGGGTCATACTGCCATCCAAAGGGACCTCGACAGGCTGGAGAAATGGGTTGACAGGAACCTCATGAAGTTCAGCAAAAGGAATTGTGAAATCCTGCACCTGAAGAGAAATAACCCTATGCACCAGTACATGATGGGGGTTGACTGTCCAGAAAGCAGCTTTGCAGAAAAGAACCTGGCAGTTCTCATAGACAGGAAGCTGAACATGAACCATCAATGTGCCCTTGCAGCAAAAAAAGCTAAAGGTGGCGAAACGTATCCTTGGGTGCATTTGGAGGAGTATTACCAGCAGGCTGAGGGAAGTGATCCTTCTCTTGCTACTCAGCACTGGTGAGGCCATATCTGGAGTGCTGTGTCCAGTTCTGGGATCCTCAGTACAAGTGAGACATGGATGTACCTGAGAGAGTCCAATATATACAAAGTCTTATACAAAGAAATACCTACTCTTGTCTGTTTTGAACCTGCTACTTTCCCTTCATGGTCTCTTTATCCTGCATTGGAAGATACAGTATACGATCCTCTCCTGCAGATGTTGTTCTCTGTGCTACTCAACTTCAGAGACGTGTCATCTATAAAATACCCATCTTCCATTATGTCCTCATCAGGATGAAGAATATTGTTACTTACTTGTTTCTCACATGGAAGGCATTTCATTCCTCTGAGCATCCTTGCTGCCTTTCTCTACTTTTTCAAGTTCTATTACATCATATTTGAAATGGGAGAAGCAGAACTGCCAGCTGTAGCCAAGATAAATGTACACCCTACACTGATACTGTGGTATGATATTATTTTTCAGTTTTTCATTTCTTTCATAATAATTTCCAACATTTGTTTTATCTTTTTTTGCAGCTGCGGTGCACCAAACTGACATCCAGAACTATTTATGATAACCCCAAGAACTCACTTCTAGTGGTAAAAGTCAACTCAGAGCCTATGATTTTGTATGTGAATTTAAGAACATTTTCTCCCATCTACATTTATCTTATCAAAATTTCATCCGCCACTGTATCATACACTCAACTCAGCATTGTAAAATCCTTCTGCAAGTCAGCACAGGCAGCTCCTGTGCACATTATGGACTTTAAACTTTTGTCACTTATCTATTACCCCTTTTTTTCTCAGATAAGTTAGAAATGCAATTGAGAGCACAGAGCCTGACCACAGATCTTTCTGGGTCATCCATGCTGGAAAATGTTTTCTCCCACCCATCAACAACCTGTGGGACAAGCAGGAAACAGTGATCAAACACAGTTCAAGCTTTTACTTTTTCAGCATTTACTGAACTTGTGGTTGAAGAAGGAAAGTATTTTCTGCCTATGCTATTAGTTATTCATTGCCCCACAGTATCAGAGGAAATTTTGTGGACCATAGTCAATTTGCAGTGCAAGATCTTTTATCACATATCTTCTCTGAAGACTCTCTTTGCAATGAAAAAGGCCACATGCTTTACATCACAAGAAATAAAACAGTCAATAAGTGTCTCATGCATAATGATGGTTTGATCTCTTCATATCAAGGACCAGAATGGAAATTTGGGCCATGCTCCTAGGAAACCAGATGGGTCCTCAGTAAGCACCAGATATTCACCTTGAACAAGTGACTACCTCTCTGTTTTCCTCCATCTGCTAAATGACAAGTGCGGCATTTACCATTCTTGGCAAAGTACTTTATAACACATTGAGGAAAAAGATTACAAAAAGTGTTAACAGCTTCTTTACGCAAGTGCATGAAATGGAACATAATGAAAGTTGAATGAGGACTCTATCTTACTTAATGCTTGTCCACAGCAGGTTAGCCTTAGAGTCAGATGTCCTTTGAGTGGGAAGTTAAAAACTCATCATAGCTAGCCTCCATAAAAAAAAAAAAAATAAAAAAATAAATAAATAAAAAAAGAATCACTCAACTGTGAAACCACAGGCATAATGAAGAGTAAAAATACTACATTTACTGTATTTACTCTTAAAAATTCTCTAAGAAAAGTGCACATGTAAAAATTTTTACTCCTTCAATCCTGAGAATCTTTGGTTAATACAAAAGCTCTAACGACACCTTTAATGACGTGAAAGGGAGACAATGGGGAAAAATTACACAGAACTATAAATTATTATTGAATTCTGCTAAGCAACTAATATCTGAAAATAAGAGTCTAAAACATTGAACCTATTTTATTTCTCTTTGTTATCTTTCCTGTTCCCAGTAGGTCTCAGAATTGTCCTTTAGGGCCAAGAGGCTCACTACAAATATAAACAATTACAAACAGAAATACTGTTAAATAATAGTGTTCTTACCGAGTCAGTCTCCAGGCACAAGAGTGTTCTAACAGCTGATTCACACTGAACTGTCTTTGGTCATCCTCATGCTGTGGAAGAGAAGCATATAGCGAGATGCAGTATTCTGTTAGGAAGAATGTATGTTGAAGAGATTTGCTTGGTATTTTCCAAAGTTAGCATGTTCTTTCAGGAACTCTCCTGTCAGAGTGTTCAGAATGCTTCGGTCTGAAATTTTATTTGGTGAAAACTCTCCCATATTATACTGAGTTGTACTACATATATAGGAGGCCAAACCAGACTGTCACAGTAGTTCCTTCTAGATACATATAGAAAAAGACTATAGCCAGGCCTCAGTAAAACCCACCTCTGCTTTCTTGTTACAGAGAGCAGAAGGCACCCTTTTGCAGTGACGATATACACTATTCATGAAGCAGAAATCACTTTGCATCCACAACCTCTCTGCTGTTTCCTTTTCTGAGAGAACAGAATGGAGAACATCTGCACCATCCTTTGCAAACCCTCTGAAGGGACTTCTCTCAGTGAAGAGTTCCAGAGATGATAAAGGCACTAAAGCATTTTCTGTATGAGGAGAAGCTGAGCTGGGACTGTTCAGTCTGGAGAAGGGAAAGCTCGGGGAATCTTACCACTATGTACAACTATCTGACAGGAAATAATGAAGACAAGGGGGTCGGACTCTTCAGCAGCGCTTACTGACAGAACAAGAGGCAAAGGGCACAAATTAAAACACATTAAATTTCACCTTAACACAAGAAAAAACAATATTGTGAAGGCAAACACAGGAAGAGGTTACCCTGAGAGGTTGTGGAGCAGGTTTGAATATCTGCAGAGAAATTCAAAACTTGACCAGATATGGTCCTGGGCAACCTACTCCAGCTGACCCTGCTTGAGCAGGGGGATTGGACTAAATAATCCCATGAGGTCCTTTCCAGACTAAATGATTCCATGATTTTGCCTTATTTGACGCATTTTGCTGAACAAACCTGCTCCCATTCAGATATAGTCCTTTCTCCAGCCCCATGGATTTGTTACCTTTGATGTCTTAACTCCTCCCACCCCATGCAGGTAGCTCACCCCATGGTAGGCATGTACTGCCAGCTTGTAGGCACCACCATGTCCTGAAAATTCTGCTCTTTTTCCGACTCATGCTTGAGCCCAGATCCTTATAACTCATAGGGAAAAGTTACAGAGGGGCTTGTGACAAGCATGACCCCAAATTCATTGGTCAATGATTGCAAAGAGAATGATACTTATGAACAGGTATAACCCTGGGAGGGATGGGGTGATGAGAGAGAAGAATTAAATAAGAAAACAGAAGCAGGAGAGCAGCACAGCACATAGTCATCTAGTGGTAATGAGCTGCTGTTTCCATAGTGGCTGGTAAAGGTGCCAGATATTATTTTTCTTAGTATCTCTAGAAATGCAAATGATGGCTGGGATGGACACATCTTAGGCAACCGGGCTATGGGCTATTTATTTACATGTGTACTGATCTAAAATATTTTCTCACAGGTGAAGCAGAGGACAGAAATTATATCTGGCTAAGGATACAGGAGAATCTTAAAGCTGACTCCATTTTAGGCTGGACTAAACTAATGAAACTTTCAAGTTCTTTGTGAAGGGAAGACAAAATGGTTTAGCTTTATGCAAAACATTTCAGTAAGAAAAAAAATCTTCTGTTCATCTTTTGTTGTTACATATTTCATACAACAAACAAAATTTTAAAAAACACAAGAACAGTATAATCCAACAGCGATGAAATACAATTCATTATATTTTTTCCCCTCTTAAAGAGAATTTGAAAGAAAATTTGTATTCTCTAAAGAAAAAAAGTCTTTTACTTGCTTGGCTAAAAAAAGTCTTCTCCAAATATTTTGAATATTATGAATTCAAATGTGGAAAGCTTGTTCAGAATAAGGTGACCACACTAGCAATTTTTTCTAGGTAATTAAGTAGTGTTTAAAAAAAACATTCCTGAGCAACTTGTGTCTCTGCTATGGTTGAATTCAATTTAAATATGTTAATTGACATGTGAATCAATTCACACTAATTCTGCTTTAGATTGCTATATAGAGATTTAGCAATAGCACCATTTATGGAGCAGTATCTTGCTGAGCTGGATAAATTACAGATGTTCTGTAAAGAATTCCCATCTGTAGTGTTACTACCACTTTTATCACATAGTGGCAATAAGTGAAAGACGAATTAGATGAATGAAATGGAAGGGGGTGAAGGTAAGGAAAATACTCTCATGCATTAAGCCTTGAAAATATGTGTCTTAGACCTAAGTACTAATCTCTACTTTCTCTGGGCATTTGATCTTCTACAAACACCTGTGTTCCTCATCTCAGTGTATCGACATGAGTGTTAAGTGTTATTATAAAGGAGAAGACAGGGCAAGTATTTGGGGGTCAGGGGATGCATTTGAGAGTAGATGACCTTTTCTCAGATGATTTCAGAATCTGTCTCTGAACCCCAGAGTTGCTCCTACAAATATGATTACAAGACAAAAAGAGTTTATGAATGACAATTTCCTGACCACAGCATTAACTATGCTACAGAGGACTCTGACCAAATAACTGTTAGTTTTGCTCACAATTCATGTCTTCTGCCCATACCACACTCCAAGGCTTGGAGCACCTGACCTCTGAAGCTATCATGCTGCTTCAATGCTTCCTAGAGGACTGGTATAACATCTCAAGCCTTGAGAATATTTTGTACTGCTACCATAATCAGAAGCATGCATTCCAGGAAAGAAATAGCACCAAGCACTCCATAGTTGCATGGTATAATATCATGATTTGAATTTGCTACTTCTAGACAGAACAATAGTCAATCACATCCATCTTGACTCTCAGCAGATCATACCCTTTCTTTTTTTTTAAAGTCACGTTACGCTACAGATGAGTAGTGTACGTGTTCTGCAAAATCCACCCTGCATTTTCATAATATCACTGCATGCTCAGCTGTCACACTGCCACCTCTGGAGACCTTACAAATAGCAGAGCACATCTGAACTGAGCAATCACAGGGACAAGGCTTCAGCTACAGAACAAGACTGATAAATGACAAACTTCCTCCTTGATCTCATACACTGACAGGACTAGAGGACAAGGAGGGATGAACATGGAAATAATGTGACACAAACTGAAGAAGGGAGCCTTGAAGCTTAGAGAGAAATTAGATATGTGTGATTGATAGGAACCCAAAAGCTTCAGGGGATCTGATGGACTAGGGCAAAAGGTGGGTGTATGTGAATTATTTAGCACCTGGATACACATGGGCGATTATTATACAGAAGGACTGTCAAGATACGAATACGTTCCTGTGACAACAGTCAAACTACAACCTTAGTGGAGATTTCTATGAAATAACATATTCTAAATTTCAAAATTTGGAAAGATCCTATAGATCACAGGTTAAATTCTCCCTACAAGTGAGTACAGATTAACTCACAAAAGTAAGCAGCAGCTGCATATGTGCATAACTGTCCGAGACAGCTGAAGAATCTTAAAAGTCTCAAAGTTTGTCTTTTATTTTAAAAAAAGCACACTGTTTTCCCATATTTTTATATGAATTCTGAGGGATGGAAATTTATTTTCCATAAACTGCCTCTAAATGTGACTTTCAAATGCATTTTACAACCAAAGCCACAAGTTTCAGAGAACAGCAACAAAATTGACTACCTCAGATCCCTGAACTCAGTGTGGCTGGAGCAGATTTCAGTAGACCCAATGGGATCTACAGAACTGAGTCCAGAGTGAAAGGAAACACCGCAGCTTTCAATGCACTACAGCCTGTGCCACCTCCATTAGGTTTTGTCTGGTCCTGACACACTTGCTGTTGCTCCTGTCTGTGAGCAGAACCTCTCCTTTCTGATACAAGTGTTCTGTCACAAGCATGCCCTGGAGCTGGAGGAAAACTCTGGGTCTATGACTTATGACACCTCAAGAGCTGCTCATGTTCTTTGCTATTATTAGTAACTTGAAGTAACTTCATGGCCTGAAGCTTTCAGAGCCTTGTCAGTTAACGTAAAGGGGTGATCAATAATTCACTTGAAGATATCTTGAAATGTCATCCTTCCTGGTTAATCCCTGATGTATCTTATTAATTATAGTTCCACAAATTCTTTTAGGCAATAAATGCTTTATAAAAGCCTGAATACTGCTAATTTGTCTTCCAAGCTTGTTAGTTACCTGCCTGAAAGACTGTTTTTGTTTATTTGGAATCATTCTACCTTGTAATTGTAACCATTTCCAAAACGTGAAATGCCAAGAGATGCTTGGTGTCTGCTCCTGGTCTCCACAGTGTGAAGTGCATTAAACCTCATTTAGACCTGTCAAACTGCAATGGAGTTGAAGAAGACTTTGAGTATATTAATAGAGCATGAAGCACTTTACAGTAACAAAATTTCAAGGGATATTTAAACACAAGAAGAGGCTCCCTTCTATATGAGGTACTACACAATCCCTCTAAAAAGTCAGAAACATTTAAATAATGGAAAAAACCCCACCTTCTTATCACGATGGACTGCTGACTTTTCTTGGCTGTGACTATGCTCAGAATGTTAACACTTAACTCACTATGTCTCGTAAAATACTAACACGGGTATTTATGAAAATAAAAATGTTTTTTAACTTTTGGGAAATACTGCTTGCTGGTTGGTTTAGTCCAAAAATCCCTTTCTGAAAGCAAGTGAGGCTCTTGTTAGAAACCCAGAACTGTTCTTTGCTGCTTCTCCACTACAAAGATTAATGTTTTACCCAGACAATCACTGTGTGGGGACAACTCTGAAAAAAAATGTGTCTCTTGGATAGACAGAGCACTCCCTGGAAATGGTAGCTGGTTAAAGGTTTCTGCTTCTACATTGCTCCATTGTGCATTTCCTCCTGAACAGGAAGAGCCACTAGGAATTCAACATTTCTGACCCACTACAACATGTGGAGGTTGTGCTTAAGGGTTTCCTCTTAAAGACCACCTAGGTTAAAATACAGAGTAGGACAGGTGTGTAGTCAAAACAAATCTAGCAGTCTTTATTCGGTAATATTGTAACCCACGTACACTGGGCCACCATTTGACATTGGATTTTCTCCACATTCATTGTCATTCTCAAGATTTCAATGTGTGGAGAAAAATCTGCAAGATGTAGAATTCCCCCTCCTGTCAACAGAAGCCCTTTATCTGCCTAGACAGTATAAAGTTGAGCTTCAATATGTTTCTATATCACAAAGACAATATTATTTCTCTGCATAAGCTTTACTTGGAAGTTTAGTGGGAATCTAGCACGTTGAAAATCCAGGTCTTAAGAAGCTTTTGTTCAAGAGTGCTAAGGCTGATAAATCTCACGTCTCAAAAAGCCAAAATCAAATCAAAGGTGGCCCACTGGCTGAAAGACCTGTGATTCCATGTAAAGCCCCAGAGCAAATTTCTTGCTTGTAACTGCTCAGTTCTAGAAAATTTCCTCTTTCTGAATACTTAATAATAGAATGCCAGCTTCCCAGAAAAGGAAAGGAAGCAAGGATTCACCTTAAAAAAATATGTTTTTTCAGATGAATTCACCAAAGAATTGTGAACATTTACTTATTGGCCAAAATTCATAATCTGTGCAGTTTACAAAAAAAAAAAAAACAGTTGCACATTACATATAAGTATCCACTTATATTGGCTATTAAGCATAATAGTAAAATAATAGTAATTTTATTGTAAAGACAGATATTTCTAACTATGCATGCTGATTTCAACAGTATTATGTAAGGTAAGCAAGAATCACGAAGGCAGTCTCCAGATGGTATTAGTATAGAGTTTTGCTTCCTTAGTACACAAACAAGCTTTAAACCTTCAGAAGAGACTCCTGAACATATAATTAGGTTCCATATAGTAATAGCAGATCTGTATACAGCAAATAGCTCATTTATTTCTCTGTTTGAAGAGAGAGGAACTTGTAGAGAATCACTCATTGGCTTGGAAGTTTGAAGAGAAGATTGTCAGGAAGTTGTCTGAGGCTCCCTCTTTCAGTATATACATGTGAAAAATACCTTCACCACATGCTATATGCATATAAGTAGCAAAATACATTCACACAGGAGAGGTGGGGAAGCACTCTTTATCATGGAATGCAGTGAAAGGATGAGGGGTAATGGTTTTAAGCTGAAAGAGGGTAGATTTAGATTAGATATTAGGAAGAATTTTTTTTACTGTGAGGGTGGTGAGGCACTGGAACAGGTTGCCCAGAGAAGCTGTAAATGCCCCATCCCTGGAGGTGTTCAAGGCCAGGCTGGATGGGGCTTTGAGCAACCTGGACTAGTGGAGGGTGTCCCTGCCCATGGCAGGGGAGTTGGAACTAGATGAACTTTAAGGTGCCTTCCAACCCTAAACATTCTATGATTCTATATCAAACTTCTAAATCATATCAGTGATTTCTCAGGCCAGAACATATTGGAAACCTGCAACTGCCCAGCAGAAGGGTCAATAGTATATTATTCTATTTAAAAGATAGAGATGCTGACCTAAAAAAAGTAATAATTTTTCCATCATTACACATACTGACATGTGTCCATAATTACATTTAATCACCAATACTCCATTCTTCTCAAGGCCTTATTTGGCAGCACTATATAGAAAAATGAAGTTTTCAATTTCCTAACACAGGATGCCTTGTCACAGATCTAACATCAGGAATGACCATCTAAGCCCTGTTCAATGTAAACAATGGAAATCACATGGTGATTCATGCCTCAATCTCAAAAACTTCAGTCAAATGACAAGGTACTACAGATACCTTTCCAAGACAAAACTCATTCAAATGGTCCCTGAACTTTTTGCTCCTGTGAGATGGGGATGGAGTGAGAAAACACACATGAGACGGACACTTGCTCACCTCCTTCTGAAGGTATATTCAAACATCAACTTATTTTCTCTAGTCTGAGAGCAAGCAGTTGGCAATTCATTTATCTGAATCATTTTTGAAGAGAAGAAGTGACCTGGTGATGAAAGCTTCCACGTTTCCTAATTTACTTTCTTTTTGGATGATGCTAAACTAGGAAAGATCAATGTTTTTTTTTTTTAAATAAATAATTAACTGAATAATATTGGCAGTGAAGAATGCCAATAAGTTAAGCCAGGATTGTACATATCAGCACTAAATTATTCTGTTTTTATCTATAAACTGCTTAAAATATTAAAATATATATATATGCACACATATATTTAGCTTCATTATAGTCCTTTTTTAATGCTCCAGGTAACGTATTGAATTTGATGTTTCACATAGTGACACATAAAAGAAATTAAAAGAAAGCCCCTATTCTTTTTTGTTAGAAATCTGCCATCTGACCCATATATTGACAGATTCAGGCTGATAGCATACCTGCGCAAAGCAGGTAATTGATCTTATCTGTGAACAGAGTCAACACACTGCCAGTGAACCCTGTCCAGAACAAAGCTTCTGCAGTATGTAAACTTTGGGTTGGAAGCAATTGAAAGTGGTCCACTGGGAATAAAGCTCAGTAGTCCACTACAAGGTTGCTTAAACTCAAATAATCCAAATAGGAATTTCCCTGGATTTAAGATGATGATAAACCAGTGTTTTCTGTAAGGACTACAAGTCTATCTGCATGTACGCGCACACAAGCATGTATCACACATGCACAAACACACCAACTGTGATTCTGGCTTTTATCAGCCTACCCTGTTTTTCAGTGATAATGACAAGAATCCAGATCTAATTCATTTTACACAGCACTTTGAGTGGTTTTGCCCTTATTATATTTTAAAACACAGAAAGGCCAAACAAAAATAAGAATTCTCTGACCACCTGAAATAAATAGTGTTAAATTCTGTCAAAATGTTTCTTTTTTTTTTTTCATCAAATGCAGCCTTTGGTCTTTTTTGTTGTGTGTTCTCTACAGTAACTCACTAGATACAAGTACAGGGGCAAAGCACAGTTGTTTCCCAGTATGTTTCAACTGGAGTTCATCAATAATATATACCTTCTCAGGAAAGCAAATAATGTCTCTTTGATTTTTACTGCAGATTGCTACACAAAAGGATTGGTGAAATTTTATTCCTTCAGGGATGCTGAAAGAAAGAGGAAGAAAAAAAGATGACATACCGTTCGAGCCAAACTTCGCGTCAAATTACTAGTGCTGTGTAGTTGAAGCTGAATGCAGGTGTTTGCCTTGCGAAGACTTTCATGGCTGCCCAAAGTATGATTGCTGCAGTTTAGGGGAAAAAAAAAAAAACCAAACCCAAATGGTTATTTCTGCTTGCCACTTTCTTCTTTTATTTTCCTCTCTCCTTCTCCTAAAAGCACTAGTGAAATAAATTCTAAGTGCAAAGCAGACTGAATAACACAAAACCTGTACTTGGCACCTACTTCCATGAAAACTGATGAAGTTTGGTTCTGGCATATTTCTGGCGCAACAATTTAAGAATAGGTGCTTAGTTGTTTCTTTGACCATTAAGTCTGTAACAGGATAACAATGAAACAGAGGAAGAATATCCTAAACAAACTGCATGTGCTCCCAAACCTTGAGATTATTCATAAGTATTCTTCAAACCCAAAATAGTGCCATTTATACAAAATATCTTGGTTATGAAGGCACCACAGCAGAATGACTTGAAGTGTTTTATACCTAACTTGAAAATAAAATATTAATACTAAGTTTGAAAATCACATACATCAAGACAGGTGGCCCTTGATTCTCAAAGAAATCAAAGTTCTCACCCTGTGCAGCTCACATAGAAATGGTAAAAGAAGCTGTGAGTTGGTCTTCCTCCTCTTCAAATCATTTCCCAGCTAAGGTCAGATGCAGAGCTCTACTCACTCAGCTGGAGTGGTTCCTACAAACTACTTTGCTGGTCAAGGATGTTCTAGCATACCACGACAGTGGAATTCCTTATTCTTATTTGACTCTTCAGAGTAGCTTCTAGTCCACTTACTACTCTCGGCAACTTCTTCCAAGTTATAATATAGCCTTAGTTTAACACTCTCTCAAAATTACTTTGAACAAAAATAATTTCAGCATTTGCCTTCCACTTTTTGTTTTAATCAGATGAAATAATGCAAAAAATTATTTCAGAGTTAAGGCAAACATCTTTTTACATTTAAAGAAATCCTTTGGGATTAATAGGTAGGAAAAACAACACAAGTTAATATGCATCATCAGCTACAACTCTATTGCATGTTCAATTAGATTCACCTTGCTTTTTTCAAGCCTCCAGCCACAAAAGTGCTAAAAGGGATATTCCATATTTATACAGATCTACAGCATGGTAAGTTGTTTCAGAACTCCCTGGACCATGAAGGAGAGATTATTCTTTTCTGGTTTGTCAAGTGCCAGGGAAAACTCAGAATTCAGATGGAAACTATATTTCTTTGTACCTAAAAGGGCTTTTGATGGAATAGCTGAATATAACTGGCTAGATTTAGTTCCAAAAAACACTCACCCTATGAATAAATCACGGAATGTGACTTAGCGAAGAGACTCATATTTCACATGGTAGCAGAGGTCCGCAGCACAAATGAATGGTAAAACTTAAATAAATGTGCTGTACATAATTGCCATCAGCACAATTACAGGGAATTAATGTATCTTGCAAATGTTCTGCACCTACACTACACCTTAGTTAAGTAAGATATGTGCTCTGTATTAGAGGTCACAAAAGGTTTAAGCATAGATAGAGGATTTGTTTTGTTTTTGTTGTTCTTTTTTAAACAAATACATTAAAGCTCACAGAGGACAAACCTATTTCCATCCAACATAACAAATACCTAAAGCAAGGTCCTCTGATAGCACTTCCATGTGTTTGCAAAATTCCTTGATTTTAAGAGCAAAAAGTACAGAACTGAGAGGGAGAGAAGTTAACACCAACACAGTGAGATATCAGTACTGGTGGAAAGCATATCACTGTTATGCCTCAACCCTTCTCTTTTTACAAGCAAAAGTCCAAGTGATTGGTTCCTGGGACTGTACCAATGCATAGATTCTCTTCTGTTGCTCCTCGGCTGACGTCTGTGTTGGGCTTACCCATGGCTTTGTTGAACTGTCTGCCTCTCCTCGTTTCACCTTATCATGTCAGCCTTGTGACTCTAATGATGAACTCTCCCATGATCCTTGCATCCTTTAGAACTGCCTCACACCTGTTTTTTACCTGTTACCCTGCCATTATTCCTGCTCTTTCCATTATGTTTTACCTTCAACCTTAGGACAGGCTTAATAACAAGAAAATCACAAAGAAACATATCTGTGAGTCCCAAGTCACTTTTTCCTGATTCCTCCAGTATACAGACTCCTTTTCCCATGCTAACATTACACCAAGCCTACGACAGAAATTGATATAGCTATACGAACACAGATGAGAGTTCTGCTAGTGTAAATTTCTTCAGCTATACCCTTCTCTATAGTTAAATTTTGTAAAACAGATGTATAAAAAATATCTTTTGCCAGTACAACTATTCCACATCATCATGCTTGCAGGTGAAACAAGCTACACCAACAAAAGCTGAATTTTGTGGTTATAACTACATTTACCCTAGTAGTTTGTGTTAGCTCTGCTGTGTCAGGCATCATCAAAGCCTTTATTGACACAGCAATGCCTGTGGTCCCACAATATATCAGAAGCAGAGAAAGAGAAAAATCCCTCAGTATCTTGAGACTCCCTCACCACTAGATGATTTTGCTTCACCACAGCAAGGTTCTCTGATGTACTATAAGCTCCAAATCTTAATGCAGTTCAATCACACCTTTCTTTTTTTTTTTTTTTTTTTTTAAAAAAGGACTCAGCTGAGCAGCATCTCTGAATGAGAAACTTAATCTGCAGTGACAAGAGAAAATTAAGTTTATTTTTTACAAAGAACATATTAATCCAAAAGGTGCTTGCTTGTTATGATCCCAGTCTGCATGAATATAACTCTGCCCAGAGTATAATTAATAGCTTAAACTTCACTTTGAGTGAAAACCAATTCTTATTTAGATCTCAGTTCTCAGTGAACAGAATCAGTAAAGCAAAAAAATGTCATCTATAAGGTCACAGACAAGCATGTGAGCATAAATTATAGGCATTTAGACTTTTCTATTCCATACTTTGGCTCACTGTATGTTGGCTAACTGCAAAGCAGTAAGGCTATGTGCAAATTACACTGTGAAAGACTGTGGATTGAATTAGAAATACATATGAAAACATCCCTTAAAAAATCTGATACCTTCAAAAAAGAAAGGCAAAGCTTATAAATAACCTTGGACTGCATTCCTTTGCTGGATCCACATTATGCAACCTCTTCCTAACAGACAGATCAATAAAAAAATTAAAAAGAGAGTCTCATATTCTTATATACAGTCATGTGGTTTTTTAAATTAGGTATTTCAGGATGCTCTGAGCTTGTGGCCTGTAGCTCTAAAGGCAAAAAAGTCTAAACAGAGGATTGATTCATTGCTGTCACATGAGAAGGGTTGTTTTTGGCTTGCTGCTGGCATTGAGAGCTAGGAGTTATTTGACACAAGCTGCTTAACCCCACTTTACTTTATATAAAACCTTTCCTGAAGGGCATCATAGAATAATTTTTAAGGGCATTCATTCTAATTCTAAGGAAAGATAGGAAACTGTGAGAGCAAGATTTAAAGGTAGATGTAGAAGGTTTTGATGACGGGATGAAGTGAAGAATTTTTAGAAACAGCAGATGGCCCTCCAAGAAATAAAAGATGGTTATGAACAGGACAAGTATAAGGGAGCAGAGAGCATACCCACAGCTGGAAAAGCCAGAGAAGGAGGGACTATGGATACATATGAAAATCAGAAACCTCCGTGAATAGTGGTAAAAATTGGTGACACAGATAGGGTTTTACTCCTCTCTTTTTTCAAGGAGTCTGTCTTTCAGACAGGGTTCTGCCTCCAGCTGCACTTACGCTGAACATCTGAAAAAACAAACTGCAGGAAATTAACTAGGATAGTAATTAATGTACACTTTACAATGACAGAAGGGGCAGGGACAAAGTAGCAATGAATCCTGCTAGCTTTGACAGGTGCTGTAAGAAAAACTTGTGGGAAAAGGAAGTGTAGGAAGAAAAAAAAAAAGCTTGCAGGTTAAGGCAAGCCCAGGATTTCTGATCAGTAAACAAAATTAATTCAAGGACCAGAAACCAAATGAGATTTCAAATCAGAATTTCACAGATGGCTCTATTAGATATGGACTGACCTGCAGCCTAAACACAGCCTTCTGACTTTTTTTTTTTAAATTTAGGTATTTGAAGTCTGATATTTTCCTTGTGAGTCAGATTGGATGTGAGCTCAAAAATATCTCCTTAGGAAGGGAATAACGACGATGAAATCTTGTGGTACTGCGTGTAATGGTCATTAGCACACAAGTATTTTTTTCCCATCTCATTCAAAGCTAAATGGATTACAGAAATCATCGAGTCTTTCAGGTGCTTCTGCAGGAGACAGAATGAAGTGCTCATTAATACAGTCCAATATAATAGTAAATGAGTGCTTTTGACAGCTCTTCACAACATTGTCTGGTTCACTAAACCACTCTGGTCTGAGAACAATTCATCATGTCACCGTTTTGGCTTCATTTTTCCTGGATTACAATAGAGCAGGAGCAGCAGAGTATTTATTCCCTTTGCTGTCTAATAATTTGGGGAACTTCTACTGGAATTCATCCCTGAATAATTTCCAGATACTCTTCTGGGGAAGATCTCTGTACAAGTACATCAAATCACTCTTAGTAACATTGGGAGGAAAGCAATTTGCACCAAAAGATAGCCCAAACATAGGAAAAAAAAATCACCCTGAGGCAACTCCACAGGCCATGTTAAGCTACCCAAGGGATCATTATGGTCTGGGGTTTCAAATTTCAGATACAGGACTCCGATGAGGAGGCAGAAGAAAGGGAGCTGAAAGTACGACATAGCATAGAATTACAAGCTGCTGAGAACACAAGTGCAGCTCAGTGCTTTCTGCATGACAGTGAAGGAGCAAAGCAAAAAAGCTGGAAACATTATTGACCTTGTTTCACTGCTAATGAGACGTGCAGAGATTCTGCAAGTGCAGGAATTTAAACAGTCCACTATTGATGCGTTCTTCCCAACAGCGAAAATAAAACTGTTTAGAACATACTGTACACTGTACTGAAACACACTGAGTTCACCCTCACAAGGACTCATTATTTCCATTTTCTTTAGCAATTAGTTTGAAATAAGAAGAGAGACTTGAAAATAATAATAATTAAAAAAAAAAAAAAAGCCCTGGCCTTCTTATGTAATTCACAGATCTATGTATGACCTGATTCTTTGCTCAGCAGTTCCAGTGTCATAACTTCACACAGCGCTCTGCTGTACCCAGGTACAGCCCTACAGAGATTTGAACAAGAGGTGTCTCAGAAATGTTGAAATCTCCATTTTTATTTTCAAAACATAATTCACTATAAACATCTGAACATTTGACTGGTGTTCCTGTGTAAGAAGTGTCCAAGGTGGCTATAGAGCAAAGCTAATTTACACAGTGTGACACTTGCTCTCACAAGTACATTACTGTCAGTAATCAAGGTGACTTCATTTGGGCTAGTTCAGGTGATCTTTACACTATACTGCAAAAGTCTGCTTCTAAACGTTTCCCTTTCAATTACAGGCGTATACTATCTAAACCTTCTTCCGTCTCTAACAGATGAGCTGTGATTCCTGCAGTGCCAGCTTAACATGCAACCACAGAGAACCGCCAGCTTCTCCCCTTCTGCTGAAAGTCACTGTCCCTACAGCACAGCTGACAAGAGCTTGCACTTTAGCTGCTTCAACAGAAAATCTGCTCACTTTTGCTGACAGCTGAATTTAAGCTGCCAGAGGGCAAGAAACAACTAGCTGAGTCCAGTAGTGCTTTCAATCACCACAACAGTTTACCTGAATGAACCTGAATCAGAGCATTTACTTCCTTACTTGTAAACTACATACATTCAGAAAGACTGCTTGTATGTATAGAGAATTTTTCTTCAACTTGCAGTCAGCACCAAAGTGCTGAATTATTTGCTCTACTACTGTTGCAACTGGATACGAAGCAAAATCACCTGCTATGCAGCTGTATAATACTATTTCTCCTCTCTTTGGTGATTTCCCCCTTTGAGGATATGCATAACTCCTCATGCTTATAAGACTCCTATGAGATACTGGAAGTAGCATCGTCCTTGTATTATAGATGATACAATGGAATGAAACAAGTTATTCAAGACTGCACAAAGCAGTCAGGATTTGAATCCTTGCACTAGAGAACACCACAATCTCTGTAGAACGTGTTTGGAACATATTACTTTAACTCTCCCTATGGTTCTGTTTACATGGTATGTAAGCAGGGTGCATTAAATGCACAGCTTATATCACACAATACGTACTCAATACCATCTCTTAATGAAATACTTACTTTTGTAAGAATTCATCAGACCCGCAAACACTTAGACAGCATTCCTCCTGGACTGGGTATCGATTTATGCAATGGAGGATCTCTACAATTAAGTCTTGAGTCATACAGCTAGCTGTAAATAAAGATAGTAAGAAAAAATTAATAGTAGCTTGCTAGAGAATTCTAGGCTAGATGCTTGAGGAAAGAAAATAATAGTTTCTTTGAATTGCTAACTACTGCTGCAGACTAGCTCCATCAAGAGGAATTAGATCAAGCCACACCTGATTTTTTTTTTTTTATTAACTTCACTTCAAATACTCAACAAGGAGTCACAGAATCTATGTTGATATGTGGCAAACTAGCAATTTATTAGTTAGCTGGAATGAAGAGCTGAGCAACTTTCTCAATCAGAAAGGAAGAGACAGAGACAAATGGCTTCTTTTTTTTTTTTTTTTTTTTTTCCCTGATGAATATCCTGGTATATTTCCCATGTGTGAACATGGCCTAATGCAAAAGTTGACTCTGTTGCAACTCATGACACATGAGAGCTCCAGGATTTTTATTTGGTATTGCTTCTGCTGTGCACACCTTTTTAGCCACAACCAAGAAGTAAATTAATGCTCATATGCATTTTGATACATATATATGTAATATATTGATATTATTTAATATTACATATCATGATGTTATACTAGTATATGTTATATAAGTTATATAGTGCCTATAAATTAAGAAGTTCTATGTCAGTTCATTCAATTTGCTTTTCAGAAATATTCTAGCATTTTGAGAATTTTTTTCAGCACTACTTCAGCTTTTTAAGCCATTTTCCAACGTTGCTAATATACCTCCTCTCTGTCCACTTTAGAAGAACTGATCAAAAAATGGAAAAGAATAGCTGGCAGTCAAATTGCAAACATGTCTGGTAAATTTGGTCTTTACAGGCATACAGGGCATACTCCACCAACACTGATGTTTCAAGTCTGAGATACTTCTCTTTAGCAAAAAAAAATACCTGACTCTTTAGTGAAAAGTTTTCATATAATATACTGAAATAGTTTTACAATGCAAAATAAAGTCTAGACTTCCTCCATAATTCTCACGCAATCTCACTGGCTGTAACTGACAACAGAAAAGCCAAAGTAGATTTTTCTTTCAGTTTTTCGTTCATGGTATTTATTTATTGCTTCAAAATTAGTGTCCATTAAGAGCTCTTACTACAAGTTTTAAATGAACTTTTTGATATAAAAAATGCGAACTACCTACAGTTAAATACAAATCCCCAGAAACGAAACATATAACCCATATTTGTGTGTTGGCTAATTTACACTCAGACAACTGGTTCAAACTGAGCCTAACCAACCAGTTTCATCGGGTTTAATGGTGTTCTGAATCACCCAGTTGCCCAGAGCAGCCAATTCATACTGGCAAATCTGGTCCAGAGTTGCTATGCTATTATTTAGAACAAACATAGAAATGCAAAATTTTTTTTTCAGGGAAGTTTAAGGGAATGTGACACAGAAAAAAATCTTCAGAGGACAGCTGACCTTTTTTTTTTTTAAGGGCTAGGGCTGTGACAGAAACAAAGCTGATATAAAACACCATTGATTACTATAGATAGCCTGGGTTTGGGTTTGGTTTGCTTTTCCCCAGGGAAAACCAAATGTGTCAATGGATTCAAAAGTTCCTTACAAAAATTTTAATTTTCTTTGCAAAACCATTTTTCTTTTGCTCAGAATGCCGCTTCGATTAAACATTTTCTACCAGTTGTGCTAGTTTTAAATGTCTGGCCTTTTGACAACTTGCTGTTTTAAGCAACTCCTCATAGCTGGTTTGCAATGTAAAATGCAGTGCTTATTTGCTAAATTTATGCACATCAGAAAAAGCAGAATGGTACAGAATCTTGAATTAAAATTTTAACATGAACTTTTTCAGGTCACTCATTGCAAAAAAAAAAAACCTGAAACTTGCTAGTATCATTCATTTGCCCTCCACAGATCCATTTTCCTTTTCTTGCTCTGCAAATGTTTTTGTATAACTGAACAATTTTTTATGCTCTTTATGTCAGACAGCGCAAAAAAGTGTATTCCCTCCCTGCCTCCCCTATTTGACTGTATCTTATTGTTTACTTAGCCTGTAAGCAAGTTTAGCATAGGGACTGTTTCTTATACACACTTCAGTTTCAGCTGGGCCTCCTAAAGCATTTTTGTAAATAGAGTTATACAGACCAAAAATCAAACAATCTGTAAGGTAAATAATGCTATATGATTAAATATTTGTCAGTAGTTCAGACTTCTGCAGTAGAGGGAACCATTGCAGAGCTGACAGAAGTTCTGGAAATATTATCTTCTGGTCCAAGTGTCCAGAGATCTTCAGCTCTTCATCACATGGAATCCACAAAATATTGATTCAACATGATTCAACCTACTACTTTGACAGGTTTTCCAATAAATGTGTAGATGCTCCTAATATGAGTAACCAATCTTGTATGAATAAATTGGAAAGTCTTGGCTACCGTATTTATGAAGATATATTTTTTAATATATGTTGACTGACATTTGGTAGAGCTCTGCATTTTCAACTTTCAACCCATCAAACAAACTAATACTCAGCCTGTCACAGACAAATAATTCCTTGACAGCTGAATAAAAGATTCATAAAAAAGAATATCACTTAACAAAGCAGCACAGGAAGAGAGGGGGGAAAATAATTTTACATGTATTTTATTTTTCCTTATGTGGCTTAACAGGTAAAAATTACCAGGGCTGGAATCAAATATTCTCCTGTCCACCACAGATACATGATGCACTGGAGCAGTGGCAGCTTCCCACAGTCACTAGTGACACAATAATTCAGGCTGGGAAGGATGTCAGTAGGTCAATCTAAGTCTAGCCTCCTCCCCAAAGGAGGGTCAACACTGAATTCAGACCACCTTGTTCAGGGCTTTATCCTGTAAGATGTTAAAAACCTCCAAGGATGGAGACTTCACAACCTCCAAGGGCAAGCTGTTCCAATTCTTAATTATTCTCCTTTTCCTTATACACTGTTGGAATTTCTCCTGTTTCACTTATTACTGACATGTACTTTCCCTGACCTCTGCATAACCTTGGCAACTGCAGACTCTTAAGTCTTGGATTCAGAAACAGAGTCAAGGCTGTTAATATTTCCACAACCATATGGGGATTACCCTTACACTTTAAATTAGGCACAAGCTGAAATTCCTTCTGAATCAAAGTATGAATGTTGGCCCATTTTGAGACTGCCAGAATTGGTCCCAATTATTACTAAAGAAAGTGGGGATCTACACATGAGCAAAGCTTAATATTTAATGTGATTTTAATTTTACAGCAAACATGCTGAACACATTTGACAAAGTATGCACTCAAGACCCACATAAGGCTTGCTCTCCAAGTATCTTTCCAGATAACAAATTCATTTTGTTATCATCTCCATGGAACTGAATTGTGGAAGTATATAGACACCTCAATCAATTACCATGTTGCGTAAGAAGCAGAGGATGTGGTGAACAATCTGTCCAAATGCTGATTCTGAAATTTGTTTCACCAAGTATATGGTCTGGGAACCTTGTTGCAACACTCCAGATTTTCCCAGTGTTTGTCTTCAAGTCAAAAGCAGGATAGGCATTTCTTATTCTGAAAAGAACATGTGATGAAATTATGTCTAAATAAGTATGCATTTCAGCTCTCTTACAAGAATAAAACAAAAATTCTCCAAGATACTTATAATAACAGTACATAGAGAGCTGTTAGGAATAAAATTTTGTTCAAACAGTAGGGAAAATAGTAGCAGCTCAAACTTTGTTTCCCTGTATTAGTGAGATAACTTCCTATCAGAAAGCATACATATAACTACATCTTTTACTAAGTAGGAAAACCATCAGCAAAATTTTCATGAACCTCACAGAATCACCGCTGAGATTGACCTTGGTGAAGCCAAAAGGAGTTTAAACACAGACTCCAGCATACACTGAGCACAGCAGAAATGAGGGTGCTCAAATACATGCTTAAATAACAGGATTTTAACATAAAACTAAGAGCACATGCACTGACAGCTGCAACTAGGACAGCTGGTCAAAATGAATACAGGAACATGCTTTCTATGCAAAATCTTAAGAAGTCCCTATTTTCACAGTGCTCTAGTATCCAATCTGAAATCCTCATTACTAAAACCCCGGGTATATATGTAAATGTCTGCAGAGAGCAATAGCTGTTACAGTCATTGCATCCCTCTGATATACCATTACCTATAAAATATATTGCTCCTCTTCCTTCCAATTACCAAAGACTTGCAGAAACTAATTCCTCCTGAGGTACCATTTCCTAATGAACACTGGTCACAGGTATTATGTCTGTCAGCTAAGATTAAACTTGCTTTTTAAGCAAATACACCTTCCAGCTGCAGGTAAGGGTACATACTGTACCAGCTGAAGCTTTACATTTCACTAATTGGCTGAATATTTTAGTAGCTAAACTCAAATATTCAGCACTAAGCATACTGCATTCTTTTTTATTTGTTAGTTCAAGAAGCATTTTGTAGCTTCTGAGTTAGAAGCCCTTTATACTGTCTCTGATTACAGTGTATTTTGAGCCATAATTCTCTCACATAAAGTTCTTCATTCCTATGTTACCTCCTGTCTCAGGGCTGCAACCCCAATCTCTTAAACAACATTTTGAACTACTCTTTGATGCCATGTATTTCTATAGTATGAGAAGAAAAAAAGGCCTAGGCTTCCAGAATTAATAATCCAATGAAGCAGCCCATTTCTTATCATGAAAAGCCAGGGAGCATGATGTTTCAGTGGGGTAGGAGAAAGTGAGGCTTGGCAATACCTCCAGTACGAGGTAGATACTCACAGTAAAAAATCATTACACTACAGAGGCTGCTTTGGTGGCCTATGTAGTTGATGACAATCTATTTTCCTTGCGAGCAAGGTACCCATAAAAAGCTTTCCCCTATCACCAAATTCACTGTTGTAAGCTGTTTCTGTAAGAAGGCCAAGGTCTGGATAAGGCTGCAAACTTCACTACCCTTTCTCCAGCATCAAATTAATGGGCTATGTACACACACGGGGCATGAATCACCTCCTCAACTTACTGGCAGTGATTTTGAAACTAAGGGAACCTCACCTCCCTCCCTACCTCCGCACTATCTGTATTTTATGTTAATATGGAGACAGAAATTTGCTTTTTATGCTTTTCAGATAAAAATGCATTCAGTTCCAGAAAGCATTGCTCATTTATGGCCATCTATTGTTTTCAAGTGATTAAAGATATTTTGGTCTGAACAGGTGGGCAAAACATGCCCATTGCAAAATTTTGAAAGGTTAGATCTTCAAAGACATAACAAAAGTACTACACAAGTATTACATGAAGAAAATCTTATGCTACGTGCTTTCTGTGCTGCGAGAACTCAGTGTATGCAGAAAGTACTAACATTTATAGGGATCTGCTATTTCACAGCATTTTATAATGCTATGTATTTCTCTGCAGTGCAGAGCACATCTTTGAAGTCAATTGGAGGTGGAGAAACTCTGCATTTTGCAGCACTGAATCCCAAGTCTATCAGCTTGGCATCTTCTGGTATCAAACTCACTTTAGGATGTATTCTGAAGCCACCCATGGATGAACATTCACTATAGCTATGTCCATAAATTGTAGAAGTAACCTGATGAAGGGATTTTGAAAATTGCTTTACAGTTGTGTACAATGAAATGTTTCAATTATAGATTGCTACTTGTACAAATATTACCTAGAGAAAAACATGAAGGGTTTCTATTTGAGCTGTATGCTGGAGGCACAAGTCTGCACGACGCAGAGTTTGAATAATACATCTTGCCTGTGATGTATAAAACTGCCAATTATTGAGATTATTTGGGGACTGGAAGGATGATCGTTTGGCAAGACAAAGTATGTTAGTTATTTGCAAATTTATGATATTATTTGATCTTTTGCTTGCTGTGACATTTTGTCCTAAGAATGCTACCCCATTTATTTGATAGAAGAAAAGCAAAGGTTGTTCTTATTTTCTTTGTAAGAGTATTTGCTAGTGATGCACACTAAACAAGGTATTGCAAAACAGGAATGGCTTAATTCTGTTAATCTTTTTAGCCCTGTAAATAAAATCATTTATTCACAAAAAATCAATAAAAATATTTTCCTATAATTGAAATGCAAAGTGTAGAATGTTTGGACATTAAAAAATCCTGAATATCTTAGAGGAAAGCCTGTCAAGTGGAATATGTCTTAATGAATCTGATATTAGTAGAATTGGGTTGGGGTTCAGACTGATGAACTGTGGAAAAAGAGAACTGAAATGTATGTCAATGAGTAAGTTTTGAAGCTGACCATTCACCCTCTATGAATATATAATATATTCCCTGTTAATATCACGGCAACATCAAACTGGACTTTTTCTTTTTCTTTCTTTCTTTCTTTTATTCTTTCTTTCTTTCTTTCAAGAGCAGCAGGCTTGTCTGACCTTGAACACAATCAATTCATTAAAGTCTAATTAAAAAAAAAAAAAAGGAGCATTCCAATTTCCCACTGCTTTTCTGGGGGAAAAAGCATGCATTTGTGCTAATGATTTGATAGCGATCAGTGAATATCTACAAAGGAAAATGAATCTGCACAGATGGTCTAACAACTTGTATTTCTTAGTGCTCTTGGATTTCAACACAATTTCTTATTCCAAAGAAGATTAAGAAAATAAAAAAAGTTCTATCCCATTAAGCCATGCTATTAACTGTAACAGTAAACAATAATTAAAGGAGTTTTTGTCACTTGCTAACTCTCACTTTTCATCATGACTGTACGTAGTAATTCTGGTTTCAGTCAGTCAGTTCCACCAATTCTTTTTTCCTCCTCCAAGCTACACAGGCACAGAAATTGTCCAAGGCAATGGCAAAAACAGATATTAAGTCTCACACAATATAAACCATCAACACTGAAGAGTTAAATGTACTTATCACTGATAAAGGGGACAGCTAAGAGAGAAAATATTTTTGGAATTAACATTCCTTTGTGGATTTTAATCTTTAAACCAAAATTATGAGCTTTTCCATATTTAAGTAGATATTGGAATCATGCCACTGTTCAGGAAAGCAAGGATACCCACTCCAATTAATATAAATAAGTGAAATGCCATAGTTGGCTGAATAAAGTTATTTTCATTACTTACTTCTCCACTGCATTGCAAAAAGCAACTGTGTTTTCATTACTTCCTTGATTTGCTTCAACCAGCTGGATAGGCCAACTTGTAGCCTAAAAATACCAAAATGACACCAAAAGAAACAGAGCTGTTATTTAGAAAACAGAAGCAGAAGGAGGATAAGGCTAACCTTATTGGTTCCATGAGAACTAACTTTCATACCTTATTATCCCTTCCCCAACTTGATGGAGCTCCAAATAAGCACAAATAACCCCATTTTGACTACACTCTAAAAGCCTTCAGAGAAAAAACATCAAGTCACAATGCATCAGCTACCCTGGGTTTAACAATTATTTTTTCTCCCTCTGGACAGAACATAAGGAATTCCAGACAAAGCTTTCAAAATTCACCTAGTGTCAGAGCACAGATAACTCTAAACGCAGAAGATGTATGCTTAGTTTACAAAAAGGAGAGAGGACAAAATTAAGCTTATGCTGCAGTGAGTTTCAATCCTTATTTTCTCTCTTTGTGCTCTGGAAGGAAGCTCAAAATCCCTTCAAACTCCATAAATCTGTTATGTAAGTCCCTGAAACAGATAACAGGAAGCCAGTGTATTCTGTTGAATTTGAAGAATCCCCAGATACTTCCTCTAAACTTGGAAAGCACCAGTCTGAGACACTATTTTGGGTCAAAGCACCCCCTTGTCTGTTTGCCATAGTACCCTTCTGTCAGAACGTTACCTCCAGAAAAGAGCTTAATACTATTGTATCTGCAAGCCCATTCTATCATTATACAGAGACACCAACTTTTAAACCCTTTCAGAAAGAGAAGCAACTAATGACATGTCACAGAAGAGGAAACTGAGATATGGTGAAAGTTCTATTTTATAATTTCAGTAATAATTTATATACAAGTATGTAACCTTATAAAAATTAATAACAAATAAAAACCCTAATTAAGGTTGTTGTTTTTTTTTTTTCTGGACAAGGAAGTGCAATATGCATGAAAAGATGCAGGCTCAGAAATTTTAGTTATGGTTTAAAAGACAGAATGAGTACAAAGGATGAAAGATCTGTTGGGAGTTGGCTAATGGGGAGGTCACAATGGCAGAACTGAAAACTTAGAAGTTACAAACCTTTTATAGATCCCATCAGTCTTGGGTCTCATTGTAGGCAGTATTTTCATTAACCACAATAGCACAAGCATTAGGAGTGCTTATGAAATTTAAAGACAATAAGGGGGCATCATCAATAGAGGGAAAAATTGAAATGCCTGGTAGGAAAAACAATGGATAACCCTGAGAGTTGAAATAAGAGAGTGAAATTAAATTTAGCAATACAAATTAGTAGCCCATCATCCCCTGATTCTAAGGACTGCTGAAAAAGTTCCTTCAAGAGTCATTGAAAACATAGCACCTCCACTGGTTCATTTTTTTCCTCCTTGGTTAGACACGTACTAATTTATTTCAGCAGACAGTAATAAGAACTTCTGGTGGAGGTTTGCTATTTAGAAATTATGAACAATTTGATAACAGTAATGGCATCCCAAAATTATGTAGTCATAAAAAAACCCGCACCACAAACAACAAAAAAACCCCAACAAATAAAACCGTTCCTGATCACACTTACATCAGGGTAGACAGTTTTACAAAAAGAAATAAAGACAAGGTTCTAGGAAGTTTGCATCTGAGTTGTGTACTCCTGTGTTCCAGGTGGAGGAATTCAAGCCGGAACAAGCTCAGAGAGACATTGCTGTGTTTGTGGATGAGCTCTGCAGCTGGGAGCAGGAGCACAACTTACAGAGCACAGCAAGCAAGTGAAGCTGTAGCAGTTGTTGCAGCAGGGGGGCAAAGGGAACTTAGAACCTCCACTGAAGGCTACGCGGTGATGCTGGTGACATGCCACGTGGCACAATCTTCATCATGGGGTGCAGAAACTACCCCAGTGAACAGCAGAGGCTTTGATCCACACAGAGCTCCAGAAGAAGGATGGTGTAGCCTAGGTCTCTGGCCTCAGGGCTTGTCTGGTGCCTCTCCCTGGGGCTGGGGACGGCAGTTGCCTTGCTGGTGGGAGCTGTGCTCTGGCTGCAATGTCAAGCTGCTGGTGAAGGAGGAGGTTAGCAGCCAGAAGGAGAAACAGGAGATTAACAGGGACTCTAAAGAGCTAAGGACTACCCAAGCCCTGTGCTG
This sequence comes from Pterocles gutturalis, assembly GCF_000699245.1. Classification (NCBI taxonomy): domain Eukaryota; kingdom Metazoa; phylum Chordata; class Aves; order Pterocliformes; family Pteroclidae; genus Pterocles; species Pterocles gutturalis. The sequence continues at coordinate 27,326 of NW_010128621.1, read as the reverse complement.
CAAAGGAGGGACAACTCAAGACTACCCTACAGGAGCAGTGGATGGAAACAGGAGGGAAAGCTGCTTCCAGCAACACAAAAAGGCTCCTTTTGCACCTGCAGTTCTGTCATTACAGAGCAGGTAGAGTGCCCTGCAAAAAGTGTATGAAAAAAAAAAAAAAAGAGATAGTGGATAAATGAAAAGCTAAAAAAACTAGGCTGCAGTTAAGAAAAGGTGAGGCTGGGACATGACATTGAATGGGACTGAAGATATGAAAAGGGCAAAACTGCATTTGGGAACTGAGGAAGGAAGAACAGAGAGGAATTAAGGAAGGAGAGGATCAAGACTGGGAAAGGATGATTGGCAATGAGAACATCGGTATAGATCCTCAAGTTCACAGCTTGAAGAAGAATGTGATTATCATAGAATCATAGAATGGTTAGGGTTGGAAGGGACCTTAAAGATCATCTAGTTCCAACCCCCCTGCCATGGGCAGGGACACCTTCCACATAATTTCTGAAGGATGGCAAAAAGGAGCTTGACAGACAAAGCTAGAATCCAGACCCTTTCTTGCAGAAGAGAGAATTAATGCACTCTGCCTCTCTGCACCTTTGCTGGCAGCATTTCCAAGTGAATCCTAATGCCAAACATGCATCCTGTGTAGACTACTAGTATACCACACAAAGGGAATTAATATACCATTGCTAACTAACGCAGATTAGTTCTGGTGGCAGAGACATACAGTTCCAACTCCGTTGGTGAATCATGTGGATGAGAGATTTAGTTTTGTCATTTCTCTTTTCAGGTGCCCAGAAATTTTAGTTTCTTCCGATTGCATATAAAGATAACATAATTACACAATCACACACCATTTTTCTATAGGACTCCAGTCTCCACTCATTGCAATTATCCAAAAGTGTGCAGTGAATGAGACAGAGAATTGCATATAAAGAGAACTGATGACAACAGGGATAAAGTAACAGAGTGCATCCCTGGATGACAGGAATCTGTCTTTTCCCATCCGCAGATTTCTCACATTATGCTAATCAGGTCACCTGCACCATCCTTCCCAAATATTAACACTAATTATATATTTCTAATTTCTAGAGCACCCAAACTGAAATAGTGAAGTTTGGTCTGATGATTGGGCTTGGGTGAAGAAGTGAGTCTTGCTAGCTATTCTGAAAACATTAGATCATAAATATTGCAGACTGAGCAACTAAATCCAAATTGGATACTTTTTGGGTTGCATTTCAGTTTTCTTTCTAATACGGAGAAAATAAAATCTCTTTTCACAAGTACGTTGTGAAGACAGTTTCTTTAGTATTTTTGAACATCTGACTTGGTGATGACAAAGCCAGAGAAAATAAATGTTTCCTTTATTAGACTGGACATATTTTGATTAGTACGCATTAAATAAAGCCTATGGCCATACAACTGGGTCCAAGAGCTAAGGATCAGAATGACAGTATGATTTCAGCAATGTGAATATTTCACCTTACATACCTATGACCTATCTCAATGCTAATCTCCATGTTTCAGCATCCTTTCCATTTCACTCTGTCTGCAGTCTTGATTCTCATGTCCTACTACTCAGATGCATCATTTACTCATCCTGGACCTCACCAATCCAATCTGTGTTCATTCTCTTTCCTTGGCTGGGGTGCTCCACTTTTCAACTGTTCTGACAGTCTTAATTGGCATCAGCCCTTTCACCCTGCAGCCCTTCCTATCTTTTCCAAAATGCCTAGCCCAGTAGCAATGAGTTATTTCTTCACAGGCTTTTTTTACCCTTCCCTCTCTCAACTTTATTTCAGTCTTATTTTCCCTTTCTTACCATCTCAAGGTTCAGTTGCCAGCCCCTTGCCTTGGCTCTCTTTCTATCCTGACATGGCTGTTTCTCCCTGAAGGAATTCTTGTGACCACAGCAGAATTTTTCTGCTACAAATCAATTCTCTCTTCTCTCCCATTTCTTCCTCTTCTAGCTAAACAGCTCAAATACTTCCCTGACTTAATCAAATCCTCCCACACATTTGATTGTAGTCGCCCTTGACTCACTCCTCTCTTCTCTTTCCTCCCCTGTAATTCTCCCCTCCTCCATCACAGAAGCATGTGTCTGTTCTTATATGCCTGCTTCCTCCAGCACCTCTTCTTCCCATACCACAATTTAATCTTCTCCTGCTCATTTGTATCGCACTATTTTCTACTTTTCTCATGAGAAGGCTTGTTCTTTTCATCATGATGTCAGCATGCTTTAGTTTTCCTGTCATAAGTAAAAAGCAAAAACAAGCATTTGTCTCTCCACCTATTCACCCCCTCTTTTGTATTCATCATTGAACTTCCAAAACATGGTGCCCAGGATTAATCTTAAGAGTTCTTGTCCTTTGATATATTTCCCCTTCCCCACATCCCCATCTGTCTGGGTCTGCATATATTTACTTCTATAGTTCTCCCTCTTCACAGACACAGAAACAAGTCAATCAAGTGTCTCTTCCCCTTTGCTTTATGATACTGTGATCAGTGGGAGTTAAAAGCAGAAAGTGAACCTAAACTATCTTTTAAAATTCACAGTGCAGAGGTATCCTGTAGGCTATTTCAGGATTCCTATAATGATTCAGAATGCTAACATTCTGACTAGAGGGAAGAGAGGATTTATAATTTTCTTTTTCCTTCTCTATGTCAGGATTTTGAAAGAAGAAAAATGAGAGATACAACATCAAAGAGAGTCATGGGAGTCCCATAAGACATCATTATTAAAACCAGCAAAATCACGAATGGAACCATGAACACCTGATGGAAGGAGGAAAAAAAAATAAAGTATTTGCTTCAAAAAGCTAAAGACAGAGTGCGTGTCATAGGTAGACATGTCTATTTTAGAAAGTAATTATATATGCACACATAAGTGCATACAGAACACGGTGAAGGCAGGACATGGTATGTTTCATCTCTTAGGATCAGGATATGTCAGCCAAACTAGACAGAGAGACAATAATCTAGCTCAACAGAAAAACAGATTCAGCATAATTTATTGTTATTTTGAATCTCAGGTTTCATATCAGACCCCACAGATTTGTTACCTCTTTCAAACACATCTTACTCTACGTTTCTGTACTTATCCCTCTGTGGTAGTTTTATGGTTCAATAAGCCATAAAATCAGCCTACTGGATCACTCCAGACCATAATCTAGATTCTCTTGTGGTATAAAATGGCAAGTTTCCACCAGAGTCACTTCATTTTACACTAGGTGAGGAACTGGCCCTATTACTTTAAAATTAAGTATTTTCTAATAGGTAGGGTGCAGAAGTGTGTTGATATTTTAAGTATAAATTAGTTAAAACATGAAACAGGTAGGACACAGATTCTGACAGTATGAAATCCTCATTAGCTAGCCAGAGTAGGCACCTTCCCTTCAAAAGTAATTTTTTATGGTCTGCTGGGTTCTCTTCTGGTATTGGAATCAAAGGAAGGGGATGCTTGGAGGTTTTCATACTGTATAAAAATCTCTTAACTAATCATGTAGTGCTTGTTTGAGGGCATCTTCCTTGTAAAGATAAAAAAATACTGTGGGAAATTCTGACTGCCAAGAAATTAAGTTACACAATTATTGGAAAATATACCTGACACTTCCCTGCATCTCTATCTTTGGAAGTAGTTATGACCAAATAAGAAGTGAATAGGAAGTCTCACAGTTGCTTTTGGCCAGATGAGTTGTAAGACACATGGCAGACTCTCTCCAGGGCAGACTCTCTCCAGGAACAAAACTTTTTGCTTCCCCCCAGGCATAAATGTTTAATTTTTCATCAGGTCTTTAAATCTAGTGCTTCTAATCCATGTTGCTTCGTTTTGAGTGAATACAGAAAATACAAGGACACAAACAAGAATCAAGAACTTTAAGCACTGTTAATATGAGAAAATTTAAATACCTCTGGGTCATGTCCAGAGCTTCTGGGCCAGGTAGGTCCTATGTTGCATCTTCTGGAAGTGTCGGTTAAATAGGCTTCCTCATTTCCACTTTTATCTCTCCCTTCTTGTCCAGATGGATAGTTGTCTAAGAAAGCGGGACATTGAGCATCTGCATGGTCAAAGCCTATCTGAAAACTCAGATTTGTGTTGCCTCTTTCCACACTTGAATCAAACACATTTGTGACTGGAGTCATACTATTCCCTCCATAGATTTCTCTCTCTTGACTGTATGAGTAAGGATCCGCCAGAGAGAAGTTTCTGTAATCAGATAGTAAAGAAGATCTGAAGCCAACCGTTGGTGACACTGTGCCTTGTTGCCAGTGACAGACAGGATTTCCAGGGTAAAGTTCACCATAAGCAACAAGAGGCTGACAACAAAACTGCTGGTTTGGCACATTCAGACCAAAGACATCTGATGGGAAAAAAATTTCTTCATGATGATATGAATGTGATGAACCATAAAAAAAAAATTCATTACTGACTTCATCAACTATTCGATCGAATCCTAGAGGGACCTCTCCAGCAGAACCAGAATGGTATGTTGGGTAAGGTGTTTGGTCCCCAGCCTGTCCTTCACAAAATTCGTTGTGTGAGAAAGGCACCATCCCAAAGTATGCCATGGCTGATTCTTCTGTTCGGTCTTATTAATCATCAGCGAAGTCTTACAATAGTTCCAAGGTCAAGAGAGTCATGTTCACACCTGAAGCTACACACCCACTGAAATGAAGCACAGAATGAAAGTTAAACTCAAAAATATCTAGTATAATGAAAACAGTATTTTTTGGTCTTTTTTTGCTTTAGAGTTTTCTCCACAGGGTGGAGGTATTTTCTTAATCTGTAGCTTGAATGTTCTTTTGCCTGATCCTTATTTCCAGACATATTGATTACTATTGTTGTTGTTAAATAATAATAATAAGCTATTATTATTACCCTAGACTCCTAAACAGAAGCAACAGGATGCCTGAAACAATTGATCTAAATACTAAGATACTAATTCCAACAAATATTAAAGAAAATCTCTGCACTATTTCTATTATTTTACACTCATATAGCACACAATGCAGGAATCTAAAATAAGAAGGTATGAAAGATTTGTATTAATGGTCACTTTAATGGCAGTTACATTCACATCTTCCTCTTTTTTTTTTGTGCCTCAAATTTATTCATATTTTACCATTTTTTATCCTAGTGTAATCAGGTATAGAAAAGTTAAAGAACATAGAAGACATGGATCTCCAAGTAATATTCAAAACACTACAACCCAAAAGCTTGGATATGGCATATATAAAGGAAAAAAAATATAAACAAATCAATTTCAGCCTTTTTTGTTTCTTTGTTTTTCAAAACAGATATATCTTCAAAGCCTGAGGTTGTATCTTTTTTAGTACATTAACAGTCAAGGGCATGCATTTCTGCAGAAGCTCACCATAATTCCTGTTGTTCCTAGCAAACTCCCTGATGTGATTTTGGCATGTGCCAAGTATTCCTATGGTCCAGATGGGCAGCATGTACTCATGTACTGGAGACTGCTGTCAGTAGGCATGAGGGTATCTTTTTTAGGAAGTGAGTTTAGTTCTAAGACCAAAATCTATCCTGGGCCACTTGCCCTCAAGGCCTTGGCCTGTTTCATTTACTGATACAGATGTGGCCTAAAAACACAAATGACACAGAACAGCAATACTACATAAAGTCCACAGTTGTGTTGAGTACTTTATCACATACAAGAAATAGAAACATCTGATTTAATAATTCAATAAAAAATGTATTCCCTAGCAGGGAAAAAAAAAAAAAAAAAAAGCTACTGAAATAAAAAGTGTGCTCAGAAATTGCTAAAGCTTAGCTCCACAAATAGCTTTTCCGATATGTCCCCAAGATCTATACTGTGTTAGTTCAGATAATAGACCCTTGCAATGAAAATCTATATTACAACAGAAGGTATTCATCACAACTTTATTTATTTTTGTTTTATTTGAAGTCAAATTCTAGGTGACATAAGCTTCTGTCACCCACAGTGAGGAATGAGAAGAGAAATGAAAAGTTAAATAGTCTGAAATGAAATCTCCAAGTTAGAGGCTGAACTACTCTTTCAAGCACTCAGCTTAGTGATTCCATGTGTTGTGTGCTTTGGTTTGCTTTAACTGTTGAAAAAAAAAACCAAAAACATTCATGAATGATGCTAAGCCACATAACCAAAATTATGCATATTACTTTGAATGGTGATCTAAGCATGAACTTCAGTTACAGTTTCTGCACCTTTCTCTGAGTGAATCCTGAAGTTCACTCCCTTTTTTGGATTAAGATGACATCCTTTTTCTGAAGAAAAAAATAATAAGCATAGCAATGAGAATTTTTTTAATGAAACTGTCCTCATTTACAAATTCTTCTGTTTCTCATTTTTACAGCAGGTAAATAAATGAAAGAAGACAAGAAAGAAAAGGATCTATCCATTAAATCAAGAAAGATAATGTCTTTTATTCTTTTTTTTTTCAGACTTGAAAATCTGAATGTTTCAGAAAAACAAAAGATAAAGGAATGATACCTCCCTCTAGCCCCATCTTCCTTAATAAAGTTTAGCTACCTGGAAGACTCTAATAGAGGCCCAGAAAACACAATACCTTTTATGCCCTTTCAACTGTTTCTAAAATATTTTCTTTACATTTCAAACAAATTATGTTTATAATGATACACAACTGTCAAACAGCTAACCTTGCTTATTCACCACTCAGGCTTTTATGTGTAGCATCCCCCATTTCTCCAACAGGCAAATATTCACACACAGAGCCCACCTCCATCTATCTGTATGTGAATGCTCATCTCCTGCACTCTCCATAGTGTTCAAGAGAGGTATTGCTTTCCTAGTGGACTTTAAAAGCGTCCGTTTAGCTACTGGCAGTTTAGCTGGGCTGTGCATTCTGCTCCCCTGTTCTCCTCATTGAGCTGGGAAGTCCACATGAGTAACAAGAAGTCAGCATGACGCAGTGGGCTCCTCTCCCAGCCTGGGCCACAGCAGAGGCAGGGCCTGGCAGGGAGCAGACACTCAGCACTGTTTGTAGCACTGTGTCTCTTTTATATAGGCTTGCATTTAAAACCAACAATTTAGAATGGAAAATCAGCACGCCATGTTGTAAATCTCAGTGTTTTAAGCCTTACCTGCTAGTTCAATCAGTAAGATTAGGCTCTGTATTTGGGCCAACTCCTGATCCTTTTCAAAACAGCAAAGTTCAGGAAAGAATCTGGCTCTTTACCAGCCACTACTCCTCCATTTGAATTGCACAAAATGCACTGATAACACTGAATTTTCAAAAATCATTAATGGGGCAAAATTTATAACAATTTTTTTTAATAAGGTTAAATTTTTAGGTTCATTTTCTTTGCCTTGTGGTTTCTGAATTCACATTTTAGAGGGTTTGGCTTTTTTCTCCTGCAGCCATGAACCCCTCCTTTTCTTTTTAAATGACAGCCAAATTTTCACATAATCATGTGGTTCTGGGATCATGCGTTTTAAGGGAGAATCCCAACAAATACTGTAAAATATTCACTACAAATCAAGAGATTTGACAGCATCGCACAATATTCACAACATTGTAGTTGCTGTGTCCAAGCACACAAAAATACTTTCCTTACTTCAGCATGCACACGGATTCTAGTATAAAAGTGTGGTGCACTGCAGGCTCAATTTTTCCTTTTTACCAGAACGCAGGAGGAGACAATTGTGCCACTTGCTAAGCAGTAAGAATATTTGTTGCAACCTCTTACCTGAAACACATAATTTGTTAGAAGAATATACAGTCTCCTATATCTTCCTGTTCACAGCCACATTCAGATGACCTATGTGCTTTCAGTATCAACCGGGTGTAACTTCTTTGTCAGAAGCTTTCCTTCCTGTTTAACCGGTTTACTACAGTAATGATTCTTTCCCACATCTTCCTTCAGGGAACTTTCAAATAGCAGCAACAATAAGAAGGTAACACCTTGTCTGTTCTTAATTTGAGAACCCAGCCTTTTTTTTTTTTTTTTTCTTTTCTTTAAACATGGTGGTATATGATCTCACACTTCTAGTACAAGTATCAAACATGCTTAAAATAACAAGAGAACTTCTCCAAGGGAAAGACTTGCCTCTTAGAAAGACTTCTACACAAGAACAGGATTCAGAAATTTTACTCTACTCCAACTTCATGCAGCTTCCATCTATCTGTGCTGGTGGTGTGTGCTCTGAAGGCAGCTCCTGCTCACAAGAGCTCACAAATCTTGCACGGCAGAGAGGCCCTCTGGCTTTGGATCCTCAGCATGCAGAGCTGGGACAGGCTAATGGGGGAAGAACCTCCCTTATGCTGGGATATTTCCCAAAGACTGATGAAGCCTTTCCCCTCTGCAAAGAGCCTCCTGAAGAGCTGGAGTCAATACAGCACTGGCCACTAACATCTTCCTAGACCTCAAGGAGCCCAGGACCCCCCATAAAAGGGAGCAGCAGAGGCTGCTCCAGGCACAACTCAGAGGGATTTCCCTCAGGGATCATCTGCCTCCACGCTTCATACCATTCCTTAAAAAGGTATAAATTGCTCCACTGAAGTGGCTATTCAGAATTCACAAAAAATCCCAATCCTAGTCTGCTCCAAGGTTGTTATAGGCAGGAAAATATCTTCAGAAAATGGTGCAGGAGTCAGTATCAGCAAAACAGTATTTCAGTTACAAAAGGCTGTGCAGTAAGACTGAACAGATTAGGATAAAGCATTTAAAGTTAATAATTAATCTCAGATATCTTATATATGATAAACTGAAGTAATAATTTGATAGAGCATTACAGGAAATACTGCCCTTCAAAGTGTCACAAAAAGCTGCCAATGATGTCATCGTGATTTAAAAGCAGTTAGCCAAGGACAAAAGTTATTTCAGTTGGAGAAAGGTGGTACATTTTTTCTCATATATTCTCAAACCCTTAAAATGTCAACTCGCTCCACAATTTCGTGGCATTTGTGCTGCACTGTAGTCATTACCAGTGATTACTGTGAAGCAATCCTGAGAGAGAGGAACACACCAATTTTAGGAGCTGCCATTTCAGAGTTCATGGCAGCACAATGTTGCTTCATCTCACAGTGACTGGACATAGTAAAAGGAGAAGAATTAAGAAAACAGGGGAAACAGGTGACAGAAGAGCTCCCATTCCCAAACAAGCGCAGAAGGCTATATGCATAATATTGAACTGAGCTCGGACACATTCCCCTCTCTCCCCACAGTGATTTCCAAGAGAAGATAATGAAGGTTTTTCTTGGGAAACCCTGAACATTTTCAGGATTTTATAAGGCTTTGAAGGTGGCCACTATTTTTCTGTTTTCTGTTTCCTATTGAAGTAGCAGGCAGGAAACTGCTGAGTCACCTTCTACCCTAATACCTCCTAAAACTAACAAGAATTGTCTACTCCTCTTTTGCTGGCATGCGGGACAAAAATCTCTAGAGACAAAGAAAACTCGATACTCCCTGGGATGCCTCCTTTCCTTCTGTTAGATACTCTCGCTGCTCCACCAAATGGCAGGAGCCTACATCTCACTCAAATTAAAGAAGAATCATGTATTTGATTTAGCTATATGTGAGCATGCTCATATGAACTAGGTCTATCCCAGCAGGCTTTTGCTCCCAGTGTTGCTTCACACACAGTTTGGAGCTTTCCCAGATTGCACCCTTGCATTTGAAGCCTTGAGCCTTTGAGTAATAACAGGCTGGCAAAGGGAATGCAGCAAAGTGTTTCAGCAATCCGTGGGGTCAGAAAACTGGCTAAACAGAGAGCCAGTGAGGAAATGGCTCCATTTCATAACAGATCCAGTCGTCTGTGTTACTATTCTCCAGTGCCATCTACTGTCATTTCTGCAAAACTGTCAGGCAAGGAACAGAGATCACTGTGTCAAGCACAGTGGCAATGAAGCTTTCTTTATGTCTGGCTGCAGGGAATGACACAATACCTATCATCATCACTGACAAATATGGCCCCATCAGAAGTCTGCCCTTTATGGTATAGATTCATGATTGTTCAGACCCTGCTTGAAGGCTGTGTGATACCACTTCTCTTAGATCAGTGCTCCCAAGTACTTCTGCACCAAAGAAATGACAAGGTATCAGCAAAACTACATAGGTATGACAGGGTTTTTGCATGTGCTGGTGAAAGGAAACTGATCAGTGTCAAGATTTTCTTGTGTTTAAGCAGCAGATGAACATGAATTTTGGTAACAAAATGATGTTAAGATTGGGGGTTTTGGTATTACAGGCCCTTATTTCTTTCTCACAAGCTTTATCAAGCAGGGATCATGTCTTCTTACCTGTTTAGTAAAACCCAGTAGAGTAGATGCTGCTGGACAAAGAAAATAAAAGTTGCAACAAACACAATACCTCAGTAAAGGAGACATTAGCTGTAAAGGGCAAAAAGGACTTTTCAATTCTGAAAACACTCCTCACCCTCTATTTACTTACACAGAACAAGTCAGGGAAAGGACAGAGAGAGAGAAGAGGGGGAGGGAAGCAAAATTTCACTTTTCCAAGAAAAATAAATAGAAAACATTTTATTTTACATAGAAAACATTTTAACAGGCTCCGCTGACACCTACATATAACATACAAAGTTACTAAATTACCAACACCCTCCGGAGGTTTGAAATATGCTGCTGTGAAAGATCAACCTCCACAGTCTGCTCGCAGAGGCTGCAAAGCCAGCCATGACTAAATGTAGACTACAGATTTTAATCTCGCCTTTTATTTGAACATCTTTTGTACTTTGATCCTCTGAAAGGAACAGCATTGTTTCTGGCAGAAACAATTACTCCAGCTTTAAAAAAGCGAATTGCTGAGAAAATTAAGTGTTGAAATGGAGAACAGTCATATCACAACTATCTTAAAATATAGTTAAAATAAGACAAGCAGGCAGATATTTACATGTATATATATATACACATGTACACACACACTCATATATGTATGCTTATATAGAAATAGATGTATTTGAACATACGTGTATATGCATACATGCATATATGTGTGTGTATATTTATATCTAGATCTCTCTACAAAAGCCTAATATATGTGCATACATACCTGTAAATGCCTAATAAACACTAAGAGACCCAAGAAAAGAGCTTAAATGCTTCAGAAAAGAAGTCAAGGCACAAGTTTCAGCTGAGAGTCAAACATCCCAAAGCTGAGGCATGCTTAAAGCCAAAGCTTTTGTTCATATGACTTTACAAGTTTCACTTTGTACTGTTTTCTTCCATTTCTCTTACCTTCTGTGATTTTTTCCACTGTTTTCTTACGCTATTCTTTTCGTCTCTGCAGTCCAGCGTGCCTGCTCAATAGTTTTCTGTGAAATTCGGCTTTGTCATTCCAGTATATTGAATAGGGTTTGTTGACCTTCCAGAAATTGTTCTTATCATAGACTGTACAAATACAAAAACACAATCTTGTGATACCAGCACACTGTTCAGACAAGCTCCCTAGACACTACAGCAAACTTTTTCCTTTGGAAAACTTCGTGAGGTGGCTCATCACCATTCCTAAGACCCCCCTCTCGTTGCAGCTTCTGGTGCATGGGGCTCTACAGGATTGTTAGAGCAGAAGGAGAGCAAAGAACACCCCAAAGCACAGACCTCGGCCACTCTGGCAGAGGTGAGGCAGGGTGACAGAGCTAGCACGACTTTGCCATTGCAGCCTAGCCATGCTGCCTCAGGGAGCTGTTGATATTATGATTGCCTTGAAGAAGACCTAACTTAAGTATTACTTTAAATTCAGCTCCTAAGTGACCCCATAAGAGGGAAGGGGAAATGGTAATAAAGACCCACTTGCACTCCCTGTTGGGTTTTACTGTGAGTGGACCTTTGGTTCATGGGACATGTCAGCTCAGGGGCTGTTCAGTATTCATATGAAGCAGTAGGACTGAGTCCTTTTCTCTTATTGATGCCATGGGTACCTTTGGGGAAACAAGTGAAATTATAAAACCTTATAATAGGTTTATACTATAAACCAGTATATATGATACTATAAGCTAGTACATACTGTAAACCCTTATAACATCTGAATCAGCTCTACTGTCTTTATCAAAGAAAACAAATTAACAATTGTTTAAGCATAAAATTACAGACATCTAAAGCCAAAACAATAGCTTGCTTACACAGTATCAACCTTGTTTCACTTTACTTTTCCCCAAGGATGCTTTGCTTACATTTGCAATAGTGCACATATAGCCGTATTACATCCTAAATAATGCAATATTTCTGAATTTTCCCTGAACTTCTTGCACATGGGTAGCTTCTTACATCTCCCTTCTGACTTTAATTTTACTGTCATAATTGCTCACGGTACAACTGAAACACATGCTCTTAAGCCCTCCCTCCCCCCTCAAAAAAAACCCCTCCAACCCAAAGCATATGGCTTTTACAAAAAATAGTTTGTGGGTGTATATATAATTTTTAAACCAACTGAACAGCATTCCTTATATGCAATTCAGGATATAAAGCATCTGCTTAGAGAGCTAATTTGGCTGCATACTTCGGTTGCCTATGTGTGCCAGCAAAGCATTCATTACTGTTTTCATTAAAACTTTACCTGCAGCATGAAAGCCAACAATAATTTACTTGAGTTTTCACATAAATAATGCAAAGGGACTGCTTACCTGCAATAAGACATATTTCTGCACACCGCTACGTGGAAATTAAGCTCCCAGCAGCCCTCCACCACAATTGGACTGGCCCACGAATGAATGGCTGGCAGAGATACTTGTAGCACTTGAGAATCTAGCTTCATCTATCACCCCAAAGTACCTTCCCCACCAATGGTACCCACATAGTTTATTCTTACAATAGCAACTGTTCTCTGCTGTGTCAGGTCCTGTGTTATCCTGCTCATGGTTTTGCTAATGATGTTTTTGTATTTATGAACCAGGGGAGCAACAGCAAAAACCCTGCTCACTGGACCTGTAGAATCAAACAGGTGAGATGCGCCCACTGGGGCTGAGCGAGCTATTCACACTGCAGCACTTCTGCAGTGATAAACACATACCCTACTCAATGACACCAAAAGTACTCATCCCATTGCAGTAGCCGTGACTTAGATCTATGTTTTGCCAATACTGGTCTACCCAGACAACCTTTATTGCTTTTGCTTCTCAGGCCTCCCACCTTGTTCTGTGTTCCTCTCAAGTGCAGGAAGAAATTGATGCCAAGAAGGGAGTCAGCAGCATGGTGCTCCACATCAGAGGTGAGCTGCTACACATGTACTATCCGGGGAGAACTGGGAGGCCCAGGCAGGGAGGGCAAGAGAAAATTGTGCTGAAGCAGGGACACCTCAGGGAAAGATGAAGGAGAAGGAGTTAGTATGCATGCACAATGGCCTCTACAGGTGGCTGGTATCCACCTGTGGACAGGTTCCCAGCTCACAATGAGATCAGACCATCTGGCAAGCATCGGGTTAGGAAAGGAAGAAAGAAAAGCAAGAGAGAGCCCTACTCATTCCTACCCATTCAACAGCCCATGAAACCTCCTAATTCAAGAAGTTCAGTAGTCTCCATACAGACAGTAATTTCCTGGTACTTTTGGGTGAGGGGTGGTGGGTAACTACTATAAAAGAAACAAGTAGCAGCATCCATCACCATGGCCTACAAGATGGCCAAATCTTCCATGCACTGATGGCATGAATGCAGATAGGGAGAGACACACTTTTCACCACAGTTGCCACAGCAGCTTTGGGGTTAGGTATATTCCCTACATTCAGCAGTTGATGTCTTGTCACCCCTGCCCCACCAGCCTATACCTAGCTCACTTCACTTTCCTTTGAGGTTCATGCAAAATAAGAAACTTCAGTTTACAAGATGTTTTAGACTAAAGGCAGTGACCCTGTTACAAGGAGATACATTGCAAGCATTGCAACCATCTCCCTGCTTTCCCAAGGAAGTGCTGAATTTACCAGATCCATCTGATCCCAAGCACGGGAACACCAGACTACTCCTTCCAGTTCTGGCAGAGTCAGTGTGGGAAGTGTCCGGATGCAAAGCTCGGAGCCCGGACACCTGACTGCAAAACTGCAGCCTTCAAGTCAAACATGAGCCTGGGGTATGTCTAAAAGCAAATGAATACAGAACTCACTGTCATTTCAGTTTTCATTAAGGGCTGGTTGGGTTTGGTTTCTTTTTGGAGGAGGTAACAGGAGTTTCAGAATGTAAAACAGAGCAATTTGACCCCATAGGCTGAGCGCCTTAAAAAAAAAACAAAAAAAACAAAAAAACAAAAAAACAACAAAAAAAAAACAACACCAAGCAGAAAAACCAAACCAAACCAAACCAAACCAAAAAAAACCCCAACACAACAACAAAAAAAAAAATCTAAGGAAGTTTAAATACACCCGACATTCAGTCAATGGCCATGAAAAAAACTCTATACTCGAATTTGAAAATATAAGCATGGTTTATTTTGAGATTAAAATAAACTTCACCACAGAACTCCTTGAACATTTGCACTCACTTCTGATTGCCTCAATTAACTGTGCCATGCCTACATTATAGCGGCAAATCCAGAAGAATCCAGACATCGCAGACTGACGCTGGAACCCACTCGTAATGCATTGTTCACGTCTGCTGCAGACTACAAATAGCTATCTCATTTTTTACTTGGTTAATCTACTTTTATATCCTTGATTCAAATGGAGTTATGCAAACTTCATTTGCTATCAGGCTATGAAGAAGCCTATTGTAACTAGGATATGGTTTTCTTAGATGTAAATGCACATGCAAAATAGAAAGAGCTTTGATATTGAGTTTTTTTTCCCCTGAGGTTTAAGTATTTCATCATTTTAATAATATTTCATTTTCCTGTTGCACTCACTTTTAAAACATCTTTTGTATTAGCTCCGAATATTATAATTCCTTCAAAATTCCTCTGGAGGGCACTATTACCATAACTATACAATTAGCTACAGATGGATGTAATCGAGATCAACACTAAATAGTCTTGCTGGCAGGAGGCAAAGTGTCTTTTAACCAAGACAGCTTCTCTACTCCTGCCTGGGTTTTTACTCTGCTTTAGAAGATATGGGAAATCTTAGTTACAAAGAGAGAATTTAGAAATTATTATTGTAGAAGTTTATCTTGCAAAAAGGTAGTGTTGGTTTGTTGTTGTTGTTGTGGTTTGGTTTTAGTTTTGTTTTGCTTTTTTTCCCCAGTCATCGTCTTTATCAGCAAGTACTAGAATTTGGTGTATCCTTCAAAGGCTTTGCAAAAGTGATATTCCCAAGGCACAGCATGATTTGTGACAGTTCGGGGCGGGGAGGGATGGAAGAATTTATTATCTTACAGACATTTCCTGTTCTCTTTGACCACTCCCGTGTGCTTGAGGATGGAGTGGCTACTGTGAGACCTGTAACTCCACTCTCCTCCCATTTACCAGAGCTGCCCTGTTCCACAGTGCAGAGCAAGGTGATCTGTTCCTCCAGGATTTAGAAAAGCCTGTCTGACATAAAGAGAGGTAAGGATAATATTTTGGAGCTAGGAGAGAGATTGTGACACACCAGGGTTTCTTAGTAGCTGCATGTTTTTCAGAACTGAGAAGGAAATCAGAAGGGAGCCTCACAGTTAATAGGAAAACTTTTTTCTAAATAAGATAAAATCATGAATGCTTAGAAAGGTCAACTCTAAAGCAAACATGTATGTTTAATCCGGTCGCCCTCTTGTGATCATGCAGTATATTGCATGATCAATTTATCTGAGTGCACTGAAATTTAAATCAGTGGCGAACTCTAATCTTTAGAGTTCAAGAGTTCAAGTTTTGAGATTTTGTGTTTTCCTCCCCACCCCACATCGTCTGGGAGACATCATATTTATGTACAAAAATATTTTCTTTACTTTGATTTTGCTCCTTTGTCTTGGTTTTTTTTGGTTTTTTTTTTTTTCTTTTTTTTTTCTTTTATGACTTGCACACAGTTTTTTAATCTATTTTCTAGTTAGGCTAGAAATTATTCGAGTAGGTACAATACTTGTGTGACAGTTTTTATAGCAAGCAGCATAGCAAGATTATAATAGCGATGAGGGTCTTGGGATACTACGTCATATAGAAGAAAATGACACTGATATGTTTTTAATTAGGCCATCAAGCAAAGAAAATAAGAGGGAAGGGTATATTTCAGTTATGGCTGGAATTATATATAATTAACTAATACTACCTGGAAAGAATCAGCACATACAACTAGAATAAAATCAATTAGAATAAAAATAAATTGAAGTTTTGAATTAACTTCTTGTGAGCTTAAGTTTGGATCTGCATTGATATTTTAATTAGTAAAAATTATCCTTGCTCTTATTCATTGCTCCCTTACCCATTTCAACCTGAATTCTCTGTTCCTAATTATCACCTAATTCAAAGATGTGTGTTTTATTTCAGTATCCTTCCATCTTCCTGACATCTGCATTGCCACACTGTGAACGTTGAACTCTCTCAGCTTCTCCTCTTAATAACTAGCCTTCAATAGCAATTTAAGCATTTTGTTTTAGATGAAAAGATTTTTAAAAATATAAAAAATGAACGACATGAACTTTTCAAATAGATGTAAGAGGGAGAAAAAATATGATAGGTCAGATTTTGGGTATACCAACTTTGACATTGTCCTTTTAAAGTACTCCCCAGGCAGCTTTAACTTTTGCAACCAGCACTCAAGCAGCCGTTCACCCTAGGGCCCAGTCAGCTTGGCAGGATGACAGAGGTCAGCATTTCACACGAATGAACAATTTCTCCAATATATAAGGCAAGCATTCAGCTCGCTCTCTCTCTTTTCACCTGTCCTTTAAAGTTTAAACTGAGAGTATCATAGGTACTGTGCACAATGCACTGAAAATCCCTCTTTCTATTAACCCTTTGAACCTTTATGATAAGAAGTGATGCCCTTACAATTTTAAACTGAGAGACAAGAAGCCACAGAAGGGTTTCCCTTTCTCCCCCTCCACACCACCTTCTTTTTCTTATGTACTTTCCCTAACAAACAACCTCCTGATACCACTCTAACTCAATCATTAATTATGAGAAAATCTTGCTGTTCTTGCAGAGCTTTCAAAGTGCGTGCATGTGGCAGGGCCAGGTGGGAGCAGTACTTTGACCAGATTCTCTTTTTGGATTGATAAATTTCTTTCTGCTTTGGATGTAACTTGGTAAGAATTGCAAGTTTTTCACTTACATGCAAAGTATTTTTGCATGGAAGAGGGATTCTCCATACAGTGATGTGGTTCAGGAGACCTTGCACAGGGAGGCCAAATGAAACGGACTATGGTAGAACAAAGTCTTTTTAATGAGTCTTAATCAAGGCACTAGGAAATACACACAAATTTTAGTAAACTCAAAGGAGTTAGGGTTCAGTGATCACAAATCTACAAGCTATAATCAAAGACTTAAAACTTAAGACCTAAAAAATGAAAAGCATACACCTTACCTGGTATTAGCTGAATGGTCTGAACAAGCACGGAGACTCAGCCACCCAAATTCTCTGGACAATTCTCAGAATGCACCTATGTGACTTTGCTTCAAGCTCGCTGTTGAAGGAAGCTGGAAAGAAGAAAGCAAATGGAAACATGGATAAGGAAAATTGTGTTGGCTCTACTGTGATGTTACATAGCCAGGCAACTTCTGTGCTCCCAAAATTCAATACTCAGATCAGATTTCTCTGGGGTAGGCTGGGGTTCTGCTTTAATCCAATGCACAATTTTTATGAAAAAAAGACATTCAGAAACAAGTCTCTGGGCACCTATTAAACATAAAGTAACTGTTTAGCAAGATTTGATTAAGACAGATAACTTAGATTAAGAAGGCTAAGGAAATAGTAAAAGTGAAGTGTAGCATTTACTAATTGCTTTACAGGGTTTAGGTTGGCCATAAGATCATTTTCTGGGCTCTGAAGCCACATGCTGATGTGTGCCATCCCAAATTTCTCCACATAAGAAGAGCACCCCGGGGGTTATTAACACAGTAGAAACTATCGTGACTGCAAAAGAAACCCATGCCTCCTAGCTTCAAATTGCTGTAAGGGCTATTATGGTCACTGCTTTTGTACCGAAAAAAGCTTTGAGCAGAAAATATGATGGGAGGGCCATGAGAACTGAATTTTTGATGGGAAAGTTTTTTAAAGAGTTAAGAAATTCTGAGCTTCTAGCTATCCAGTTGTCCCAACTTCAGTGACATTTAGAAGAAGATCAGGTAACTAAAATGTTAAAATGTGTAGGATTAACCATAAAGCCTCCACTTTCATTGCACAAAGCACCATTTTGTCTTTTCCAGTCAGAAGACTGTAAGAAAGTGGACTACAGCCAAGCACCAGATACACATTTATTTTGACATATGCCAAATGAAGAAACATGGAATTGCAGATGCTTTTAGCTAACAAGAAAGAAGCTTAAGCCATCTTGATGCTGACAAGCCTACAGAGGTATCAGACAGTGAAGAACTGTCTTGCATTGCATTTTTTTGATTCAAGCTTTTTTTTTTCTCTTTCTACTGCTCTTTACATCATCTGAAACTATAAACTCTGAAGAATAAGTGCTGAAGTTCAGTTACCATCTTTGTCAGTCCCATATTGTTGAACTCTTTTGTTGCACCACTGAAATTTGGACAAGGTGAGAAATATCCTCTTGCAGCTAGAACACAGTTTGTTGAAAGAGGACTGTAGGATCCTTTATAGAAATATTTTGTTTTGTTTTGGTTTTGAGTGATGTGTTAGAAAGCTTTCAGAAAGCAAAGTGGGGTTTCAGGGCTCCCTTGTTCCTCCATTTGCCAGAAGGCAAAAGCTTATGATCCATTCATATCTCTGGGAGCTGAATTTCAGCTCAAATTCCCTGGAGCCTGGCCTGAAGTGGATGTTGCTTCAGTGAATTCAATTTTCCAGGGTATTAAGAACTGAGAAAGTAAAATAGATGACAGGCACTGAGGGTGGAATTCTAGCTCCACTGGAGGTTAATGGGGCTTTCTGCCACTGACTTCAGGTAGGCCAGGATTTCATCCCAGCTTCAGGGAGCAGAGCAGAAAAATGTTATATACAAGATTTAAACCTTTATCCTGTAAGGCTGAGTTTGGTAGTAAAGTGTCAATAATGATGCTGACTTTGCTTGTAAAACTCTTTGAAAGGTATGGAAGGAAAGCACAGTGTAAAAGTGTGGTATTAGGGATATTCCACTGCAATACTGAAAGAAATCAAGACTGTTTCTAAAGATTGCTATTTTAAGGTTATTAAGACTTTGAAGGGTTAGAAAAAAAATAAGCTTTCTGAACAAGCTATGGATTTTCATATTATTTGCAAGGTGTAAGGCACTTGAGCAAAGCAAAATAGTCCTAAACCTTGACAGTCCCTGTTTGTCTCATTCTAAACACAGCTTTCCTCAACGAAGGCATAGCACCACTGCAGAAGAAAAACAGTTTCACATAATGCTACGAGAAAGCCTCATCAGTAAGACCTCCCACAGTCAACAGACAAAAAGCCACTGTGCCTCGAGACTAGAGATCTCAGCACTCTTTCTTTGCTCTGCCATGGCCAGGGATCCTTTGAGATTTGGAGTAAGTCCATTTCCATCTCTGGTCTTCCTGTTGGCTCACCTGCCTCTTTTCTTAGAGCTGGGGAAGATTTTTAATAAACAAATGGCTTAGATACTAGATAATAGTATCTAGATACTAGTATCTAAGGGAATATTTCTTACTGTGTTTCTTGTCTCCATTTCAGGAATGTGTTTTATAAGAGTCATACATTACGCTGGCCTGTAACTTCACTGTAGATTTTAGGGTGCTAATGTAACAAGCAAAGAAAATATCTAAAACTGATGTAGTTTGAGGTCAATCACAAATTTATCGGAAGCACATTTGGTCACTTACTAAGGAATTAACAACTGCTAAAACTCATTTTGACAACTAGAAAAACACTTTTGATGTACAAGAGGTTTTTGATCCTCTGTCTTATCCTCAGAGAGGAAAATGAGGAGAAATGTAGAAGAAATCTGCCTTTAATTCCAACTCACATATAATTTCATAGGTCTGAATATTTCACCTTGATCTCAGTGGTATGAAAACACATTAAGATATAGGCTGTCTTAATACTACCAGATGTAAGGAAGAAAGGAAATTAAGGAAGAAAAACAGCAATAAAGCAAGCAGGCGAAGCTGTATGGCAATGGATCAAAAAAATCAGGAGCAAAGGAAAGAACAGCAAATATAGAGAGGAGCAAAAGAGAAAGTCATCAGAGAGGGCAGTAGAGGATGGAAAAGGAAATAAGCAGAGGAAGGAAGACATTATCTAAAGCAGAAGTGCAGTGGAGGCAAAAAAATATTTAAACAGAGCAGAGACATGTCACAGAAACAGAAAACAGAAAGTCATCAGAGAGGGCAGTAGAGGATGGAAAAGGAAATAAGCAGAGGAAGGAAGACATTATCTAAAGCAGAAGTGCAGTGGAGGCAAAAAAAATATTTGAACAGAGCAGAGACATGTCACAGAAAACAAAGTTGTAGAGGGAAAACTGATAAATTATGAAAATGGAATACAAAAGAGAATAAGGAAAGCAAAGGAGCTGAAGCAGAGAAAGGAAATAGCAAAAGATACCACTTCACCTCTGGGAATACATTTAATTCCAGTCAGGAGGTGACTTGGGGCCTACATTTAGTTGACCATGTTCCCAGGGAATTAAGAAAAAAAAAAAAAATCTAACACCTGACCAAACCCATAGACTACCATAGCTTCTGGATAACACCATTACAAGCTGCCTTTCAATGCCTTTAGGCTTTCTCTGGGCTAGCTGGATCTCTCTCTTCTGTCTTTGCTCCAATATTTTTGCCAAACTTACTTTACCTCCCTAGCTACCTCCTGTACCTTCCTCCCTTTACACTTTTTTTTCTTGCTACTTTTCACATTAATTTAAAAGGACAACTATAAAGAGTGTCTGTTTCTAACCAACAGAAACTGACTGAAAGATGACAGTAAGACTGTAAAAGACAGTAAAACTATAGAACAATTTTAAAGAATGGAAAATACGTTGAAGAAACATGAGGCCAAGAAGTCAGTGCAATTCAGTATTTCGTCTTTTATACTGCTAACTCTGTGTAAACATACCCATCCACATGTTAAGTATTACAAGTTTCTCATGGGCAAAAAAGTTAAAAATCTTGCCCTTTGAAGTGTGTAAATGCACAGCCCTAGTAACTTCAACCAAAACTGATTTTGAGAGGTTTGGCTTTTTTTTTTTTTAATAACTTTTTCAATAATGCTGCCCCAGCTATTCTCTTTTAAGTCAATTAGCAATCAGGAAACAGCTTCCAACTCCACTACTAGGTCTGCAAAACTGGGTCCCATCTCACTATTAAAATACTTGGCCAGAATGTAAAAGTCTTACAGCCATGACTGCAATGCTTTTGAGAGTGGATTTGATGCTATTGTTCCAACATTATTTAATTTGAATGCTGGCATTTTGTAACATTGGGGGAAAAAAAATGAAATTCAGCAAGCTGCTTTGGCAAACCAGGCCCTTAGCAAGAACTCTTCCTACTCCATTCTTTGCTGTGAAGAATGGAAAGCAAACCAGATTTGGAGCACTAATGAAGCACTTCAAGAATTAATGGTATGCATGTGAATGTGATTCTGTTAAATGTTATTAATTTGAGTCCTGATTAGCAGCCATCTTGCTGAAAAGAGCGACAAGACCTTGACACTTGCAGTGTAGGATTTTGAGTTAAGTAATGGTATACCAGTTGGTGCACTATACTACTGTAGCTTTAGCCATCACATTGTATTTAGTACATAGAAGGGCAGATTTACAGGTCTGGAGGATAACTAATTAAGACTTTCTTTCCTCCCTGTATAAAACTCTGATTGTGGTGGCTCATGCTGTGACTCCACACAACAGTGGTGAAGCTCCCTGTTTCAGTGACATCTGTTATGCATTAGTACAACTAAAACTGATGTCTTCCTACGTGAAAGCAGCTTTATAAATAGGATAAAGCCTGTTTCACTCACTAGGCCCAGTTCTGGAAGTGCAAGAAGACTCAGCTAGGTTTTGAGCATAGGTTAAGTTGCACCATTCTCACGGTGAACACCCCTGGATGGAAGTAACTATGGATTTTTCAACTCAGTCTGTTTAAGTTCTCAATCATGATGAGCCAGAGTGAGAACCAGCAATGCAGTCTTTTATTTTAGAGGACTTTAAAAAGCAAAAAAGAAATCAAAAGCATTTCAACTTAGTGTGGAAAAAATACTTTTGCACATTCTTGCATGAAGCAAGCATTTTCTGAAAAGGAAACCAGAAAAGGATTGCAGCCCTGATCAATGAACTGAGGGTTAAAAAGGAGAAAACTCAGGAAAGTGAAAAATTACAAGCATGATTCGTAAAATATTCTAACAGCTGGACACAAAGTAAGCCTCTCTACTCAAAGTCTAAGAAGAGAGTCCAACTGTGCAACTAGAGCTGCTCAAATTGTGTGACAGAGATGATTCGGTGACCGGTTTTTCCCACTAAGAAAATGGGCATGCAGCACCCACTCACACTCATTTCTCCTGATGCTGAAGTTGTCCAGCTGACCCGCATGTGGCCTCTGAGCTAACGCTTCTTAAAAGTAAAGCTTCAAGAATATGACAGTTTTCTAGTTATAGCATATCAGTGAACCATCAAAGCAATGGACAAAGGGAACTGCCAAGCATGAAAACCAATCATTGCTAAAAACTTCACTTAGCTTAGAGCAGAGAAGGAGGGCCTCAAACACCAGGGGTTACAGATTTTAAATTCAAGCAAAGAAGATTGTTCATAGGTCTTTAATAACTACCACATCTTTGTAGTCTATGATTTCCACATAAAATGAAAAGGAATATCTCCTCAGTATAGGCTGTGTAAATCTAATCTATTGTAAACTGCTCTTAGTGGTTATCAGTAGAAACGAATGCCACCTAGGCATCTGAGCACCAGACAAGGTACTCTGCTCTCTGCCAGGTTCACCTAATCTTGAACAAGCTTCTGCCTGTATACCCACATGCAAGTAATTTCAAAATTACCACTTTCCAAGTTTGGATAAGCATGAAAACTACACACTGAGACATGCTCCGTAAGGTGAAAGCTATTGTGTTAGCGCCAGTCTCTTGTGCACATAAATTTCACTAATCTCTAAAAATAAGTATCTTCACATATATTTAAACTGCATGTAGGTTAGATCTGGCATAGGTTTTTAAAATCCTAGTTAAAAGAACCCACTTGGGACCCATTGCCATCTCATTAATAGTGCTTTAAGCTCTTGTAAAACTTAATTCTCACAAGAGATGTAAGAAGTGGCCACAGCCCAGGACTGCAGAATGAAACAGATCCCAGAAATGGGCTTGCTATGGCAAAAGTAATCGTCAGTGCTTAATAAACAAAGAAGGTACAAGTTCAGCAAAGCACATCAGGGCACATCATCCCTGCAGTGAACACTAAGGTCAACAGTTTGGACACTTTCCTAAAAGTATGCACATTTCTCAGCTATATGCTGAATAGGGATGAGCTGGTCCCCAATCCAGCAATCCATTACAGTGACAAAGTAGCTCTTAGTATGCCCAGTAACATGCATGACGGCAGCAAGTGCTGAGCTGCAGCCAAATTCTGTCTCTAAGTGAGATAAAATCAGATCCAGGAGGCTAATAAGATAAGGATCAGTGCTCTGCGTACATCTATTCATTTATCAGAGCGCCAATTTAAGTACAGAAAAAATAAAGGGTATATTGAAAAAGTAAAGGGTGAAAAAAAAAAAAGATGTCCTTAGGTATTATTTATGTTTCAGAAATTTTGTGAGAACATTGAGTAGTTATTGTCATTGTCAATAATATTTTTCTGAAGGTGTTGACTAGCATAAGGAAGAAGCTGTGTTAAAGCCAAGCTATTCACTGCCTTTCACTCAAGTCCCATTCTACAATAGATTCTTTCACAATAGCTGCAAGAGGAAAGTTTATAATTGCAAATAAGACATTCTCAGTCACATATTGTACATATCCCTATTTTTTTTACTGTAAATTTCTCAAGGCAGAGACTGTTACTAATGCTAAATATATTAAAATTCAAATCAAATAGCAGAAAGGAAAATAAGCAACAAGTTAATTAAACGTGCAACAAATACTGCATTGGAAAATGCTGCAAATACCCCTAAGGAAAATTCAGAGTACAGAAGAACCTAAAGAAATTGATGAAATAGGGAAATAAAAAGTTTTCAACTTGGAAATAATACTATATCTTCAATTTATAAGCATGAAATCATGTGCTTACTGAGAAAAAAAAAAAAAAAAGAACAAACAAACAACAAAAAAACCCCAAACAAACCCCCAAACAATTTGCAAGGAACTCAGCCTCTGTTTTTACCTCTGGCTGAAGAACTGAGCTCCTGGGAAGCACGCTGCCAGAGCTTCTCAGTCCTTTGCCTAAGGTGACTGAAACCCTTATTGGATGTATGCTAGCATAGGTCTTTGCCCTTTTCACCTCAGCCCTTTACTCTCCTGTTTGTTGCTAGATGATTCACAAGTCTAGTCTCCATCTCCTGTCCAGAGTATTAGGTATGGGTGCACCCCAGGGAGACAAATGCCATCATATAAATGAGCACAAGGACTTCTACACCTTTAGTGTGGGAATTAGAGCCCTTTGCAGACACAGGAATAATCTAGAAAATCACATTTGTCAGAGACATAGGCTGCCAGATGATGACAAGTGATGAAGTTTCCACTAAAACACAGAACATAGGTTCTTCTTACAATAGTACCCTATTAAGTCCTCTATGAAGAATAAGTCCCTATTACCAGGGGAACAGCCTCGATAATTAAAAAGTCTGTCTTGTGCGTCTGACTCAAAATATACCTTTATACCCAGTTTTCATAACTGGATTTTTTTTAATGAAATTTGACCATCTCTGTGTTTCAGTTAAGTTTTGTATATACTTCAGGCAGGTTTTGAAAGCCTGTTACTATCATCAAGATTCCCGTACCTCCAGCTTCTATTAAGGAAATCAGGCATATCTCATGTTACTGCTGACACTATTAAAAGCAACAGACAAGCACAGTGATGATCGTAGCATGAACACTCTCCTGCAAACAGTCAGCATGAAAGCTTTGAAGTTCAGTTAACAGAAATCTTCACAGTTGTGGTGCCTAGCTAATTCGTTGTGCCTAATTCATTATACAGAGATAGCAACTTTCTAAAAAATAACATAAATATCAGGAAATTTCATTTCTTTGTTAGTTTCAATACAGCTAGAAAGAGATTTCAGGGTTTTCACAGCTAGTGAGAATATAAATTGGCCTTGGCCTCAGAAGAAAACAAAGTATAGTTTAGGAGGACAGCAAGAAGATTCTTTGAAGTAAATTCATTTTCATGCTAAATAACGAAAAAGTTGGTATGAAAATTGTTTAAAATGTTTCTTACTTAACAGAACTTTAGCATTTGTAAATAAAATGGCCAAGAGCTGAAGTGCTTTCAACCCGCTAAAGAGGTTTGGTATGGTCAATACACCCATACTATTGTCCCTATATGAATATATCCTTATTACTGACAATAAAACTCATTCCAGTGCTGAGGAGGACCTATTTTTGTTTTGTTAGTTGTCTTCACAAACCTTTCAGTCTTTATCATCTCTTTACTGAGATGCCATTTCCAACACACTTATAATTCAACTATGCCTCAGCAAACCACATGAAAAGGACTAAGACTATTGAATCATTTTACTTAGGCTAAACAAACTCCTCCTGGCAACAAAGTGCTACATTACCTTCTGAGAAAGGGAAATCACAGAATGGTCAAGGGGTGAAATTCAAAAAATCACCTAAGAGTTGCTATCCAAGGCTGGGACCAAATGGCACTGGACAGAGCCTTGAGAGAGATCAGGGCTCAGATATTGATTCTCCTCTGTAAACTTAAGTCACTTTCTGTGTGCTTCAGTTCCTCCATTTGTTTATTCCTGGCGACTGTTGACAGCATGGAAGATTAAAATCAGAACAACATACGTATTGGGGGATTGGGAAGAAAGAAGGAGAAAGGAGAACTTTGAAGGACTTGACTAGAAAATTCAGTCCAAGTTCATTAGAAACATGTAAATGATCAAACATGAACAAAATGGTATTAGATAGGGTAAAACTTCCCCTGGTAAAGAAACACTAGAGATTATTTTCTAGTAAGAACTGATGATTTTTAAGAGAGCTCAAATACTATACCACATATTCACTACTACCATTAATTATTTATAATGCAGAAGCACTGAAATATCTGAATTCTTTATTTTGCACATGTTTTAATATAATTATCCTTACATTACATGTGTTTACTGCTCCTCCATTCCACACACCCAGAACGTTTATCTCTGGTGTGTATTCTTCATATTACTGATGTGTCCATTGCCACTCACAATCTATAACATTTTTGGTACCTGTTCACTTTCTTCTGAGAAGTCTGTCACTGGTGCTTTTAGGTTTTTCCACTCCTCTGCCTCACTTCTTGTGCAAGTCTGCAATGTTCAGTGAAGTGAAATAGGTGATATAAAAAAAAAAACCCAGGTGATGATGAAAGTTTAGGTTAAAGTACTTCTGCTTTTAATGAAAACATTGTATAAACAGTGCACAAGCTTCCATGTCCAGCTATACTCTGATCTTTATATGAAAAGGGATGTATTAGAGTGTGCTTGGATATCATCTTTATCCATGGAACTCTGGGATTACACACATTCAGCAGTTATCATTATCTGCTTCTGCTTGGGCTTCACACATCAGAAGATTAGATCAGAACTTACAAACACACTTGCAGAGTCTCTAACAAGATACTACAATATAGAAGACTACTGGCAAGGGATATAGTTGAGAGAAGGCTCTAACTGTATTCCTCCAAGAAAATCTGTAAAGAACGAGCTTTATCATTTCCTTTTAGATACTCACAGATGTACATGAGGAAGAAGTTGAAACTGAAATGTTGACAATTTAACAATCAAATCCCATGAACTGTCAAGAAACTGTTTTACTCTTATGTCCTGGGTTAAGCAGAGACAGAGTTAACTTTCTAGCTAGCAAGAGGCTGTGTTTTGGATTTATGCTCAGCAGAAGCTGATAAGAACGGATGTTTTGTTCTGCTGCCAAGGTTGGCAGACAAGCGAAGAGGCACAGCCAGTTGCTAGCCTAGGATTTGTTCTTCGGTTACTAGACTGAGAACCACAGTGACCAATAATCTATTCCATAACATACACATCATGCCCGGTATATAGGTGAGGACCCCTGGAAGATCACCCCTTCGCCTTTCAGTTCTGAGACCTTTTGGTTTTGGTTCTTTTCTGGCTCTGGATCGCTCTTCTCAAGGCCTTCCCTTCCCCCACCCCCCACCCTGCGCCCCGGTTGGCTCTTGGTCTGGGACACTTGGACTGTT
>NW_010128620.1:0-15844 GCF_000699245.1 Pterocles gutturalis | reverse complement strand
CCCCTCACACCCTTTCTTCCTTTCCCCTCACACCCGCCACGCTGGTATCTTGCTGTGCCAGGCGTTGGGTTGTGTTTAAGGGAAAAAAAACCTAAAGGACGGTCCAGCCCTGGGAATAAAATGCTTCGTGGCATAGGGCTGCCTAAGGACACTCGTGGGTGATCAAGAGAGCGGCGGGATCCGGTAGCTGCTTCTTTGAAACCCTCTCAGCATCAGCCAGGTCATAGAAAAGTAAATCTAGCAAGATTGACCCCAGGGATAGCTGGTTCAGTAGACAAGCAACAGGAATATTGTAAAAAAACCGTTGTTCTGCAGAGTTTTGCTGTGGTTAGGGATCAGTGACAGAGGTGTTAGTGATGAGTCAAATTCTGTTCTGCCTGAATGTTGGAAGGGTGGAAGGACCCTCTGTAAAACCACGTTCAGGTGCCTGAATTTGGCTGAGACACTTCATGCACACGTGTAATTATTTTCCTTTGCAGTGCTCTCTGTCCCAGCCTCTCTCCTTGGCATGGGCCACTTGTGAATTTTCCGCAGCATGTAC
The DNA here is from genome assembly GCF_000699245.1 of Pterocles gutturalis. NCBI lineage: Eukaryota > Metazoa > Chordata > Aves > Pterocliformes > Pteroclidae > Pterocles > Pterocles gutturalis. The sequence continues at coordinate 15,303 of NW_010128620.1, read as the reverse complement.
CTGAGGAGTGTTGCCCGCGCCCCTTACTTGCGCTGTGCCGCGCTGCGGCAGTGCCCACAGGGGTTAGTTGGGCAGAGGCCATCGGGATGGCGCCATTACAGAGCTGTGATCTTTGACGCCGGCGGGGTGCTCCTCCCATCCCCTTACAAGACAGCCGCGGGTGCGTGTTCTCATTTTTCATTTGCTCCTGTTGTTTCTGTGCATGGAGGGGAAAATCAATTTCAGGTGTCCTTGTCAGCCGCTGGTGGGTCTGGTAAGGTATTCAAGAGCATGCAATGATGAGGATGGTAGTCCATTGTACCATCAGAGTACTAGAACTGACAGGAACCCGTTGGCAGTTCCAGATCAGGGCCTGATGCAGCTGGTGACGAAGCTGTCCTGTCGTGACACCACCTGACACCACCCAGTATTCCAGGACATGTCCAGACCTCAGTGTTCTTACCCCAAGGGTCCCACCCCAAGAACCGAGGGGAGGTGTTTCAGTTGGGGGAATGCCAGAACTTCTCTCCGTGGCTGGGTAAATGACCCCAGTCCAGCACATCCGTTCTCATGAGTGCTGGTTGATGTATCAACTTCAGAGGGATTTCAAGCTGATTTCCCAATTCTGTTGGTTCCATACATCCTCTTTCCTGGCTTTCTTGCTTTTCTCTATAGACTGGGAGGCCCAGAATTGTGTTCCAGCTGGCACCATCCAGCAAGCTATACTCTCCGGAGGGGAAAATAGTCCATCTCGGAAGTACACAAGAGGAGAGCTGTCGACGGTGGAGTTTTTGCAGGAATTGGGACAGCAGTGCTTTGAGATTGTAAGCCAACTCTGCCCTCCTCTCTTTGTGCTTACTGACCGCAGGGAAGCAGGATCCTGCAATGTGGTGGTTCAGTGAGGAAAGAGCAGCTTTTAAAAGAGATCCTTCGATGGAAGGGTCTGGATTTACCATCTGGGAAACATTGCTGTCTGATCAGGGCAGGCTTTTCACTGCCATCAGCATTCTGGTACCCAGGCAGGATGGTCAGCTGCATTTGCCTTCACTTCCAGGAGCCTCTTCCTGCATATTTCAGAACTTTTATTTCAAGACATCTCTAGGATCAGCCAAGATGAGAGGGCAGAGAGTCAGAGACCAGCTGAAAGGCTTTTGCTGCGAGTTCATACACGGGCACACTCAATGGATGGAGGCCGTGGTCTCCAGGAAGGGTTCTTAAGATCAGTAGAAGCCCCTCCGCTACGGCTCCAGGAACACAGTGCAAGAATCCTCTTCTGAATAAAGTCTTTTTGAAGCAGCTCTGTCTAAAAATGCAGATTCCTTTCCCGCCTGCTGAATGGTAATGCAGTATTTGTCTCTAACCTGCCTTGATTCCATGGCAGGCACAGCCCTAGTGCATTTCTCTCTCAAAATCAGCGTTTTATCCCTGCTGCTGCTTCTATAGAATTAGTGATGTGAGAATGTTTGGTTTTTTGTTCCAACCAATTTAGCTTGGGGGATCCACTGACTGTCTTCTGCTGCCAAAGCAAGTAGGATAGCAAGATAAGGTGATCAGGCAACCTACCTACCCAACCACTCTTATTTTCCTCCCTGTTTAAAAACCATTTATGGCTAATTGTAATTCTTGGGGGTTTCTCTGGTTTCTCAGGCAAATGTCTGTGTTCCAGTGGAGTCTTTTCTCTCGGACTTAATCAGAAAGGAGATGATAAAACAGCTCCCCATAATGGCAGAAGCAGTCCAGTGTATCCGTGCTGAAGGTCTCAAGACAGCTCTTCTGAGCAACAGCTTCTGTCTGATGAATGGCGAGAGCTTTCTGCCCCTGGACCGAGAGCACTTTGATGTGGTAAGCCTGGATGGATTCCAAAGTCCGTTTCTGTAGCTGGGTCTATAGAAAGCTGCAGCTGAAATTCTTCATGTGCAGGCACCAAATGAATGGCAGCCGGCAGTATGGGTTAGTAGACATAAACTAGCAAGGTCAGTAACGGACTTAGAAGCTGGAACACTATACAATAAATAATTGTTATTACTGAGTGTCCCTGCTTGCTTGTATTTAGTTCTTACTCTTTTAAAGCTTGTTTCATCCCAAAGAATTGGAAAGCATCCCCCAAAAATCCCACTGCCCCAACATGCTGATCTGTCCGAGCTGACGAGCAGGCAGAGACCCCGCTCCCAGCACACTTTGATTTTGCAAAAATGAAGCAGAAGGGTAGCCACGAACCTCGAGGCTGGTTTGAGCGGCTTCACTTTAACAGGCAGCTATGAGGACTCGCCTCCGCATGACAGAAGATTCGCTTTTTTGTGTGCCCCAACTCACATCTTTGAATTTCAGGAGTTTATTCATGACTTAAGCTTGTTTTATAGCCTTGATTGAGACAACAAAATATGCAAAGAAGAGAATGTCGATATATTTTAAACCTGTGACTGTTTAAAGTAATCTTGTCAATGTTCTATCTTTATGGACTGGGCTTTCTGTGCATCGTACCAGTGACAGCGGTGCCTGGGAAGGTTTCTTCCTGCAGGGATGCTCTGTTGTGATGGTCTGTGGTACCTTTCATCCCAGACTGTTTCCAAGCCCTTTAATAACCGTGGCCAATCTGGTGTCATCACTCATGCGGGGTGGCTCTTCCGTAACAGCAGGCAGCAGGACTGCACAGTAATTACTGAAAAATAAAGAAGAATTTAATGTGGATTTCTGTTAGGATTGGCTTTTATGTCTATCTAAAAGATTCATTTGTATTCCTGGAGGGTCTGTCAGTGCAGGGGTGAAACACTGCTTGATTTTTTTGTGGTTTTGAGGGCAATATGAGTGTTCAGAGACTTACTCGAGATTTTTTTGTTCCAAATTTGGGCAGCTGATTATGGTCAACATCTGTGCTGCTGTGAAGATTGCTTTGGCATGGTTGATAGGTGCAGTGGGCAGGAGACTGCTTTTCCAGATCATTGGGAAGGTGGTGCAACCCAAGGCTTTCTTGGACAGCGTTGACCAATTGGTTCAGCACAGTCTGGGACATCCAGTGAGTCTCCCACATCCTAACATCTCATTGGAGATCTTCCATCCAAGGACTGGCTGATCCTGTTTAGCTTATTGGAGCTGACAGAGCCACAGCCAAGCAATTGGCACCCACGCGGTCGCTTGAATCACATCCTCTCCAGCTCCGTCAGCCCTCCATTCCCCATGTTCTTTATTTCACATGTTACTTAGACTGTCAGTCTCTTTCCCACCCTCCCACCCTCCATTTCCAACACTGCACGCATGTTTGTGGTCACAGTAGGCTCATGCATAATTCATTTGTTGTTGCTGTAGATGGTTGAATCTTCTCGGGAAGGAATGCGCAAGCCAGATCCTCGGATCTACAAGCTGTGCGTGGAGCGCTTGGGCGTTCAGCCCCAGGAATCCATCTTGGTCGACAACAGCAGCCAGAGCCTGAAAGCAGCAGCCCAGCTTGGCATTCAAACGGTGAAGGTACAAAGCAATGCAACCGGGGCAGGCTTGGGCTAGAGTTTCTGAGTCCAGAAGCTGTGTTTGACTTGAGCTCCAAACCCTACAGCCAGTGTAACCTGGGAGAAGTCACTTCTCCTATATGGACCTCATTCAGACCCATGAATTCCGTAGTGGATCAATGCCGTTGGACTCACAGATAAATCCATCACGATTGTGCAGAGCTCTTTCTTTCCCAGGCAATTTTATCTTCTGTCACCCAGGGTTTCTCTCTCCCTCCTGCTTTCAGGTCGATGATCCAGAAGCAGCACTCAAAGAGCTGGAAACCTATCTGGGTTTTCCTTTGCAAGGGTTTGTTCCATATACTCGTTCAGTGAGATCAAGCATGGAAATCCCAAAAGATCGTCTGCAAAAATACCTTGAAAATGTTCTCTGTGACCACGCAGCAGGTATTGGAGCACTTTTTGCTCTTCAGGCTGAATTCTGGAGCCAGTGGCTCTTTCCATCATGCAACAGATGAAATTAAAAATAATGTTAAGGAAAGGCTTCTCATCTCCAAGCAAACGGTGCAGCCATTCAGGTTTCAGTGATCCGTCACCATTTTCTAGAAATGGGAAACAACATTTTAGGATTTCCTCTTTTGGGAGAGGCTGAGCACAAGTTGCCAAAGAGATGCCAGGAATGTGCCTGGCCTGTGAGCCATCTGTGGGATGCCATGCTCCCCAGGGATATGGGACACAGGAGCAAATCCCCAGGGATTTGGGACACAGTTTTCTGATTACTGCAAGTGAGATCTCAGACCCAGGCACAGGAAGGGGAAGTAAAACCTGGAGAAATGGTGAAAGATAATCCCAGCTCATGCTTCTGTCTGCTGACACTCTGCTCTCAACTCTTCAGGCCCACTAGTGTTACAGCAGTTTGGCCACGGACAGTCCACCCGGACTTATTATGTCAAGTTTGGAGATCACTCGCTGGTGCTGAAGAAGGAGCCCTCTGACAGCCCGCAGCCCTTGGGCCCCACTGTGGGACGGGAATACAGGTGAGCAAGAGCTGTGCTGGCCAGGGAAGGCTCTTGTAGACGAGATCCCAAAGAACCCCATCCCAGGGACAGTGCTCTATGCCAGCCTTGGCTTTTCTGTTCCACATCACACACACAGTTCACACACCTGCCTCCTCATCTCCCTCCCCTGCATTTTGCACAGCTCCGTATCCCAGTCTGGGGTCTGTCTGCTTGGTTCAGCGAGCGTGAGCAGTCCTGGATGGAGAGACAAGGCTGTGCCACCGCCCTGCAGCTGGCAGTTAGGACCCTGTGCCTGTGAAAAGCCCCCTCCTCACTCCTTCGCTGCGATTCTTCCCATCCACGGAGCACACCACAGCTCGCCCAGCACATGTCGGGAGGATCCCACCGTGGCATCTGGCCCTTTGGGTGGGAGAGAGGTCACAGCACAACACAGCAGCTGAGCAGTGAGGAGCCTGGCTGAGGGCCAACCCCACGCTGCAGCGGTCGTGCTGCAAACCAGCTTGCTGTGCCTGAGGTCTCTGCCTCAGCAGCAGAGCAGCAGGACGCTTGTGGGGGGGCTGCTGTCATCTCCCCTTGTTTTTTCAGTGCTAGTCTCGGGACTCTGAGCCATACAAAGATTTTGGTGTGCCGTTTTCCCCTACCCGCAGCCACGCTATTTGAGTGTGTTTAAAATGGAGCACAGGGCTGTCTTTAATATTGTGTGTCTGCCTAGCAACAGTGCAGTTCTGGTATCGATTCCCTGAAGCCCTCCTGTGCTGACGCAGCTCTCTGACTCGCCCCGGCAGGGTCCTGAAGGCACTCGCTGCGGCTGGTGTTCCTGTTCCTGCTGTACTTGCTCTCTGCGAGGACAGAAGGTAATATTTCCCCTCAGCTTTCACTCTGCGCTTGCCAACGTCAGCCAGATTCCCCCAGAGATAAGGAGAGAAGGAGCCAGACATCACAAAGTGCACTGGTCTCATTAGTGTTTGCCCAGTCTGGGGCTAGAGGAACCTCTCAAAGTTCGAAGGACAGTAACACTTTTATTTGTCTCAAATTAGGTGTGTTCTATTAATCAAAATTCTATCTGCCTTTGAAAAGCAGCTATAAAACAATGTGGTCAGCTTCCCACTGACTCAGTATGCTCAGGTTTCCAATAAGGTGATTTTTCTAATGCCCCAAGATCTACAGCTGCAATAGCAGCATCTCTGAGAGCGGGACATGCTGTCGAGTCTGCAGCCAGGACAGCTATGCTCGGATCTATGCTGGCTGCAGGAGGAAAGTCTCTGCACTGCAGTTAAACATGTGACGGCTGCTCACGGTGTTTGCGTGCAGCCTGACAGCCCAGCTCCAGAGCTCCTGGCAGGGGAGGCAGGGAGGTGGTTGGTGCTGCAGCCTGGCCCCAAGCTCAGCTTCCCAGGGCTGGAGGGACAGGGACTGATCATGCCATGGCTGTGTGCCACCGGCTGGCAGCCCGAGCTGGGCTTGAGTGTGGCCACAGCTGGGTGTGAGTGCTCAGGTGCTGGTGAGGCTGCTCTTCCCCTTCGTGCAGGTGAGGCCTGGGGGGGTGTTCAGGGTGCAGGTGAGGTCTGAGGGGTGGTAGGCAGCAGGATTAACCTCAGAGCCGCCGGTTCCACCTTGCTTCCCCAGCACCCTCGGCACACCTTTCTACCTGATGGAGCACCGTGCTGGCCACGTCTACAGCGACATCTCCCTCCCCACGCTGCCATCCAGCCAGCGCAGGGCTATCTATGCTGCCATGAGTCAAGTCCTCTGCAAGATCCACAGCGTAGACCTCAGAGCAGCCAAGCTGGAGGACCTCGGGGAGCATGGTGAGAGAAGGCTGTGTATCCTCTGTCGCTGTTTGCTTCTCCTGAGTATCAGCATTTCAAGGGATAGGCTCAGGTACAGGACTTGGGCCAAACTTGGGGGCAGTTGGGCAAGTCAAGATGGGCAGCAGGGTGTCTGAATCTCCAGGCATGGTGGGAGGGTGTGGAGAGCTGCATCAGATCCTCCGAGTCTGTGTTTCCTGTTAGTAGTCCATGAGCAAGAGCTGCACTGTGTGTGCAGGAGGAACTCGTTTGCTGCCATCTCTGACCAAACTTCCTCAGCTGCTCCAGTCTCTCTGCAGGGCTGTCTTAGCTTCTCAGAGTTGGTGGAGAAGTTATGTTTTTGTCCAGGATCTGGTTATTTCCACCAGAATATCAAACCCAGTGCTCAGTTAAGAATGGATGCGACCCCTGGAAATTACAATTAAATTCTTGGAGATTATCTCAGGGTGCAGGACTGAGAGCTGCTTGGCTGTTTGACTTTTCCTCCATGCACCTTTTCTGCAGCTCTTTTGAAGCCTCTTTGTGTCTGTCCTTTTCCCTGGGAGCCTTCGTTCCTCTGTTGCAGGTAATTACATTCAGCGGCAAGTTGAGACCTGGACAGAGCACTATAAAGCTGTGGAAACTCGTGTTATCCCAGCCATGGAGAGACTCATTGAGTGGCTGCCTCTGCATTTTCCTGAATCTCAGAAGACGACTGTGGTGCACGGTGATTTCAGGTACTGCTTGTCTGACAGCACTGCCCTGGAGCACGTCGCAGGCAGTAGAGTGTAAAGCATTTTGCAGACTTCAAAGAGATGCTGAGTTGGGCAGAACAGCCCGAAAGCTGGGCTCTGGGTCAAGGTCAGCCTCCCTCAGGTAACAGGATCTAGAGGGCCGCGAGCCCTTTGCATCTGTCACGAGAAACGTACCCAAGAGCTCTGACTGGTGCTGTCTTGCACCCAGAGCTCTCCTGTGTTTGTCTGCCTGCTGATCATGGCAGTTTAAAGCAGTGCCTGTTCGAGAGCAGGGAAACTGAGGCAGGAACTGAAAGCCTGGGCTCCTGATGTCCGGTTCCAATCTTGGTGCCTCATTGGCGTCTCAGAGTTTTTTTTCCCAGCCACTGCAAGCACTGGTCTAACACTGGGGGATCACCACCTTGTTCTGCAATACTCAGAAATCAGTCCCGGTGCACGTTGCTAACGAGGTTTGGTGCTTGAAGAGTTTGGGTGGCTGCTGAGATGCTGCAGGATGTGTGGCAAAACCCGCCGCTGTTACAGGTGAAGTCATGCAGGAGCGCGGTGGCTGGGGACACAGGGGAGGGATGCTGAGAGCTACTTCTGCGCTGTCAGACCCTGGTGTGTGCCAATTCTGGGCCAAGGCTGCTCCCCCAAGGTTTAGCACACACAGCTCCTGCGTGACTGGAAGCTGGTGAGCTCTCTGCACCCTGGCAGGATGGATGCCGTGTGTTTCCTCCTCAGTCGCCTGCTGCCCTGCCCTGGGGCTGAAACTGGTGAAGGCTGAGCTGTGCGCTGGGCCTGGAGTTACTGTGTGCCGTTGAAATGACCAGAAGGTCTCCCTGGACAGTGACTTGCCAGCTTCACTTTTTGGCTAGCTTGTCCTGTAACAACTCCAAAGCACAGTTCAGTTAGTTCGTCATTAACCAGGGAGTTCACTATTGAGTAATCTCAGTCCTCCCTGACCTACGCTTGCAGAAATTAATGTTTCGCTTGCACAGGCTCCCAAAAGACTCAGCAATTTTTGCAGAGAGCGAAGAGCACTGGAAAGCACCTACTGCTGCTGAACACTGGGATTTTTTTTCCCCCTCTTGAGACTTTTCTGATCTCTTTTTTCCCTCTGATACAGGATGGACAACCTGGTCTTTCATCCAGACAGGCCAGAGGTCCTTGCTGTCCTTGGCTGGAAGCGTTCAACTCTAGGTGATCCCATCTCTGATTTGGCGAATAACTGTATGGCCTACTTCCTGCCACCTCACTTTAATGCGCTGAGAGGTACAGAGAGGGGCAAAGTCACAGTTAACTCACGCAGAGAGGAATCGGAGCTCAGAAACAGATCCGCTCCTGCCCAGAGAGCTCAGCTGACAGTTGGGCTCAGTGCAGCTGGAAAGGGCTGTGGGTCTCGTACCAGAGAGGAGGGCTTCACAGCTTGCAAAACTGCATTTAAAAATTAGTTTGGATTATTTTTGCTCTCACTTCAGCTGTAAAGCTAAGGAAGCCTTTTGGGTGGGAAATCTGTGAAGCAGGACAGCCCAGAAGGGGTTTGTCCCTAAAGTGATACACTTGTTAAAAAGAACAATATAGGGCTAAGCAGAGAGGAAAATCGCTCCATTGTTTAGGAGCAAGATCCATCAGTCAGTGCGTTCACAACCTCACCCCAGTGAAGAACACTGCCCTGTGTGCCCTGTGTGCGTTTCACCTGCGCGGGTTGGTGGCACTGTTATGTACAGGAACAGCGTGGCAGCAGCGCAGGGGCTGGATGGGCGCAGGGGTCTCTGCTGCTCCACAGCTGCACGACTCTGCCACGAGCCTCACAGCATCCCAAAAAACCCCAGAGCTCCTCACTGTCTGCTCCTCACTGTTCCCTCTTCATGTCTTCCAGGCTTGGGGAAGCGTGATTTGGGGCAGCTGGGAGTCCCCACGGCAGAGGAGTATTCCCGCATGTACTGTGGCCACATGGGAGTGGAGCATCCTGAGAACTGGAATTTCTACATGGCCTTTGCCTTTTTCCGTCTGGCTGCAATGCTGCAGGGACTCTACAAACGCTCTCTGGAAGGTGAGGAACCCAACCGTGCTGGCTCTGTGCTGCACAGGTCTCCAGCCAGAGCACAGACGGGGAGAGCTCTGACGCTGAACTGGGGCAGGTCAGCCTGGCAGCGTGTGCTGCAGAGCTTGGGCGCTCGGGCCTGTGAATCCTGAGAGCTCTGAAATTCCAGGTGCTGCAGCAAAGCGTGGCCTGTCTGATGGTCTTGTGCTTTCATCAGAGAGCTCCAGTAGGAAATAAGGGATCAAAATGAGAGATTTTGTTTCAGTCTGGAGTTGAGTGACCTGGGAGTAATTGTGCAACGAGTTACTGCTGCGTGTAGACAAGAGGGATGCGACTAGAGTATCGTGTAAAGCTCAGGGCCCCCTCCCTGCCTCCACGGCACAGGCTCTGGAGGGTGAGAGGCTGCTGTAGCCCCTCAGGCAGGCTGCCTTGTGCGGTCAGGATGTGTCCTGCAGACAGGAGAAAGGGCCAGAGGGGAGCACACACCGGGCATTTCCCCAGCGGCTGCGTTTTGCTGGATGTGAGGTCTGCTCTGTTCCTTTTTGTGCTGGTCAGAGGTTGCTGTGTGGTCACTTTTCTTTCATGGGAGAACTGAGCAGAGGCCAGAGTTCAGGGCTCAGAGCCGTGTCCTACAGGTGGAGCTCTCAGACCTTCAGACTGAGCTCCAGCCTTGGCACAGAGATTCAGAGAGGTGGTGTGAACTCTCAGTGCTGTTTATCTGCATACATCAGGTCTGGCTTGGGAGTCTTTATCAGAGAAAAACAAGATGCTATTTTCGTACTCCTTAGAGTCCTACTGGGCTGGCCCAGACAAGGGCACATGGTGCTGTTTGGGATGTGAATACATAACACAAACTCTTTCAAACGAAGGTGTCCTGTTCTCTGGTCTCCAGGGAAGCCAGCCCCAGGTGAAAGCAGCCCGGAGGATGCAGAGTTCGTGGCTGACCTGGCTTGGGATTTCGCCATAAAAGAAGGATTCCGTGTGTTTGACAGCCTCCCCACCACAAAGCCTCTCGCACGACGGTACAGCACCTGGGCCAGGCCAGGGCCGCTCCTCAGCAGGACCTGTGGTACCTGGCCACGTCCTGGGGCAGCTCCTGTGCCCAAAGTCCGCCTGGTCGCTCCCCCCACCAGCCTGCTGGGCATGGCCGAAAGTTTTTGCTGCAAGCTGGAAAAGATTGTGGGCGTCTGGTGGAGTTTTCTGATTTCCCAGCCCAGACGGACTCCACATCATCTTCTAGAGCGGAAGGTGAGACATCTTCCTCTCTAAAGCAGTTTGCTTTGCTGCACCTACAGCAAGGTGGGGGATCACAGCATGCCTCTGAACACCCTTGCTTTCCTGATCGTATTAGACACTTGGCACGTTGTAGAGTTCAGTGGCTTGGAGAGAGGAGGCTGGATTCCCATCGCAGGCTTCATTCAAGTAACAGAGTTCATATTCTGGGAAACAGCAGTTTCAGAAGCTGTCTCTCCCTTCCAAGATGAGCAGATTAACACCAGCTCAGCTGGAAACACTGGTGCTGCTCCACCAAGGTCCAGCCACCAATGCTGGTGGAGTCCCCAGAGCTTGGCTGGGCTTGGGCTTTTCAACACCTGCCAGCCCAGTGCTTGCTCATGCCCTTCCCCTGGCAGGGGGAAGCCTTGCTGCTGCCTCTGTGTGGGAATGGCTAAGTTAAATCTCCTACAAAAGGTCCCTCTTGGTGCTTCCTTGGCAGGTCCCTCAGGCAGGTCAGGAAGCTGCTTGCTCCTCCGCAACTTCATTTGTTCCTTTGCGTTCTCTTATCCCGCTCTCCCTGGCAGGGGCTGTCCCTGCAGACGTCCCTGTCAGCAAACAGTCGCCTGCGCAGTGATAAGCCAAGTGTGGTCGGCAGTGCGGGCTCTGCGATGACGCTTGGACTTTGGTCTTGCCACTGTCCTGGGCTCTCCTGCACAGAGCGGGTGCTGCTGCAGCCCTGAACCCTCAAACAGGAGGGACACTGGTCATTCCCGGTGTGGTGGTGAGGAGGAGGAAACCAGCTACCAAAGTGACCTGCCCATGGCCATGTGGTGGGTCAGTGACAGAGATGGGAGCAGCATCAGGCCTCAAATTGTAGAGCTTTAATTACACATCTCCTCCTTCTGGCAGTGCACAGCAGGTCAGGTCAATACACGGGTGTCAGGACACCTGGGTCCCCTGCCTGGGCTCTGCAAACTGGTTTCTCTGTGTTTCCACTTCCCAGTGCTGCTGGTGGCCGCGGCGCAGCTCAGTGTGCCCGTGGCTCAAGGCTGGCTGGTGTTGCAAACAGATTTGCTGGGAGTGGTGTCACAAGTAATCATTCACAGAGTGTGTCACGAAAGCAAACATTCCTATCCTTGGGTTGCTACCGAGATTACGTTCTTAATGTATTCTAGTGACATTGTAAATTCTAGTGGGCTACTTAACCGCCTTTTAGCTGCCAAAAAAAAAAAAAAAAAAATCCCATCTGTTGTTCAGCCCTTCAGAAACATTTGCTTGTGCTCCAGCAGAAACCAGCAACCCCCAGCATTTCAGGGTGCTTAGCAGCTGATCCTCTGAGAAGGTGGAAAAGGAGGGGAAGCAGCAGCTCTGGGGCATCTGGAGGTACTGAGATGGGCAGATCTTCTCACCCTTCCTCCAAACACTCATCTTCAGAGCTGGGAGAGAGTTGCCACATCTCCAAACATCAGGACTGCCACACTCTCTCTACTCCACTTGTGACACTGCTCCTTGTCTGGGGGACCAGAGAGCCCCCCTCATCCCTACCATCTCCCTGTCCATCCCACCCTTCTTTCCCTTGGCATCGTCCCTGCTCTATCAACCTTTGCTCTGGGCGCGTGTTGTGAAAGCCAGGGGAGGAGTCTTGCTGCCTGTGGCAGGAAGATAGTGCAGGGGGGGGTTAACCAGCCAATCAGTCCTGGCCTGGCACCATCACAGTGCTGATGAGCTGGGCCAGGGCGGAGGGAAAGGGCAAGCCAGCCTCGCGCCAGCTGGCACTGAAGGGCTGGAGGTTCGTCCCAGCGAGCTTGGCAGGAGGTGCCCTTGGCTGAGGCGCTCTCAGCTCAACTCTCGGCCGATTCTACCGCATCCCGCACGGGGAACCAGCAGACTTTGCACACTGGTGCTGAAGGCTGCCTGGCCCTGCAGGTCTCTGGGGAGATCCTCCGCAAGGCTGCAGCTCTCAGTTTCTCTCTCCAAGTGAGCATAAGTGCATCTGGCCAAAGCACTGGGCATGCAGCTGTGCTCCCAGGGTCATCTCTGGGAGGGAGCCAGGACTGGCTGTCGGGGGGGCAGCACCAGGGTGGGATATAACGCGTCTCATCCTCTTCCATCAGGCAGAGAGTGCCAGGACCAAAGCAGTGGCTCTGACGATGACTGTAGTGGCCATGGATCGGGACAGCCAGGTGAGGAGGCACATGCACCAAATATTTGACCCTTTTCTGGCCTGAATAAAGCAGCACAGGGACCCCTCCCTTCTGGGGCCCCCTCCACACCAGGAGGTTAGCTGCTGTCCTTCCCTGGTCCTGCAGTCCCTTCTTTGCCCTGCGTGGGCTTTGATCTCGCTCTCACCCAGGTCTCTGGAGCAGAGCATCTCAGCAGCACAGACCCCAGCCTGATGCTTCCCTCGGATGTGCGCTCCATGTCTGGCTGAAGGTCCCGCGTGGTTCACAGGACAGCGCTCTCCAAACCAGAGCTGAGCCGTTGGCTGCAGCGCTGGGGAGCCTCGGATGTGAGACTAAACCAGCTGCCCTGGCACGGGAGAGGTCGTGCTGACAGCAGCCTGGGAGCTTCTGGGTGTCGGTGGTGTTTGCTGTGATCTTGTATCTGGGCTTGGTGCCTTTTATTGCCAAGCTCAGCGGGTGTAGGGCAAATCCATCCCTGGATCATGAGGCTGTGGGTGATCAGTGCCAGCCCTGCAGGGAGGGGAGGGGGTGAGGAATGACGGAGGTGGGGTGCAAGACTTGGTTTTGGGAATAAAGAGAGTGGAGCAGCGTGTCTCTCCTCCTTCAGCACAACAGCTCCAGCTACCTGCAGACTCCAGAAGGACTCCTGTCAGTGGTGGGGGGAACTGAGTCCTTGAGGACTCCTGGCTGCAGGGGAGACTCCGGAGCTGAAGCAGTGCTGGGAGGAACTGGGAGGACTCCATGGTCCTATGGCTGCAGCGGATCTCTCTGGGTTTCTTTGGGGACCAGGGAGGATGCAGACTGGATCAGTGGGGGCTATCAGCGCTTCATGGAGACCAGCAGCAAGGGGAGAACTGTGGGAACAATCCTGGGAATTCCTGGGCTCTTTATGTGTAATCTACTATTAACTCAATATTAAAGTGATGAGCACACTTCTTTGAATTCTTCTTCAGTTTCTCCAGGACGGGCACAGCCTCACAGCTGACTTTCACAAGGCCACATCCGTCTGCCCGGGGTCACCGCCACATCCCTGCTCTCAGGAGCACAAGGGGTGCTGTGGAGGAGCCCTGGGGCAGCTGCTCCACAGCAGGACCACTGGGCTGTAGGGAAGCCTTGTAACCTGAGCTTGGGTTTTTCCCAGGCCCCAGGGTGAAATTCCATCTCTCCCCCAGGCTCTTGGCTCTGGTGGAAGGGGGAGGGAGCCTGGATCGGAGCCTGGATCTGCCCAGCCCATTTGGGGCGATTTCCGAGCAGGCACCTGGTCTGCGCATCTCCCACCAGCTCATCTTCCAGGCAGGCTCAATCCCCGCCAGTTTTTGCAGGGCTGGGAGTTGGGTCTGCCATGAAGGTGTTTTCACCATTTCATGTGGTTTTAGGGCTGCTGGATTTGTCTGCTAAGCTCCAGGGAAGGGATGAGTCCTGCTCATGAGGAGCAAAAGCATTAACACAGGGCTAATGCCCAGTGTCAGCGGTCGTCCATCCAGCTATCGGTGGAAGACACGAGGACAGCACACAGGAGCTTAGCCCTGAGCCAGGCTCTGCCGGAGCTCAGCTCTGAGACGTGCCCTGTGGATACGCAGCCTGACCCAGGGACATCTCTACAGGTAAAACAGGTCTTTCTGGCACCTCCCCAAAGTGGTTTAATGCACGCAGCTCTGCAAGAGGGGGGAGAACATGTTGGAACAAGTGGTCCTCATGAGTGCCACCTCCTAAAGAGCTGCCCAGGACCTGCTGTCTGGGGCACAAAGGGGAATTGGTCACCCTTCAGGGGACATGGGCAGCCAAGGATGAGAGGGGCTGAGATCCAGCGCAAGAGGATTTCTTTTCCGCTGATTTAGGAAATGCAGCCTAATCTGAGTGCTGCTGGACAACCTTGGGCAGCTGCTTTGCTTCTCCGGGCTTCATGGTTCCTCCCTGCAAAACAGGGCTGCTATTCCTCCCAAACCAAATGCCTGGAGACCCCCAGATGCAGGAGCTGCCACCGTGCTACCACCTAGACCTTCAGGGACCTGGGTCTTCCAGGACAGTGGGTTAAGCTATTTCTGAATTTATATATTCTACAATATTTCTGGCCCTTTAATAAACCAGAGTCATCCACTCCAAGTTATGCTTCACAAGCCCTCACTCAAAGAGCCAAAGAGGTGCTGTCGGATACGGGGTAATTACCACAGGTTTAACTTGGAGGTTAAAAATGATATTTTTAGTCTGTGGCGTCCTTGGTGATGGCAATAACTGGAGGACATCTCTGCTCCCTGCATGTGAATCTGCACTTTCACATGCTGAAGTTGCACAAAGCATCTTCAGCAAACAAGAAGAAAAGTCCTTTAGCCATCGCTGGGAGCAATTTTACAAAGCTGTTCGTTTGTACGCACCGAGTACTGTTGCTGTTGGGAGAGCACTTCGCTGGCTTTGTTCCACTTCCCCTACACACCCCAGTTTCTTTTTTCAGATTCCTGTGCCAGTGCTAATGGTGGAGTGTCCAGATAACCAGGGGGTCCCAAACAGTTTATCCCATCACACCACCTTCCCCACAAAACTAACCAGCACAACAGAGGTGTTTCTGGTTCTCCTCTGCCTTCCTCCTTCTTGTCACCTGCACAAAGTTCTCCGGGCATGGACAGGGACAGGGACAGTCAACGCCTATGCCAGACACCGATGACACATCCCTGGTGCACCAAACCGAGCCGTGCCAACGCGATCTGAACTGAGCTGGGCTGAACCAGCCCAAATGGGGCTGAACCGAGCTGTGCCCAGCTGAGCCATGCCCAGCTGAGCCAAAGGGGACCTATCTGAGCCGAGCTGAGCCAAAGGGGACCTATCTGAGCCGAGCTGAGCCAAAGGGGCCCTAGCTGAGCCGAGCTGAGCCAAAGGGGACCTAGCTGAGCCGAGCTGAGCCAAA
>NW_010128619.1:122857-185181 GCF_000699245.1 Pterocles gutturalis | reverse complement strand
GTTCAGGCATATTCTGCAGCATGCAAAGTCACTGCAGAGTCCAGTCTGGTTGTGTGACTGGGCCCTTCAGGTCCCTGGAGAGCTGGCCTGAACCTGCCCTTGGCTTCATTCCTGGTGACTTTTTGACACAGCCCCACAAAGTGGCCTCGCGTCTGTCTTTTGCAGTGTAGGTATTCTCAGGGGGAAACAAGCAGCTAAATTCCTCTGTAGATTTGGGCTATGTTGTTTCCTTTATGGTTACCAGGTAGGAGTTTGTTACATGTTTTAAAATTTGTGGTTTGTAAGGTTTACTTTTCCATATTGTATTTGTGATACTTTAGGTAACTTAAGTAAAAACTGAGAGATTTTGTGTGTCAAATTAACCCCAGCTGGTCTGGGGTTTTATCATTGGAGGTGTGTAAGTAACACAGTGGTGGTGATGCTTAAAAGAAAATTCCTGGGTAACAGATACTTAAAATCATCTGACTTGCTTAAGGGGAGAGAAGTGAATACATACCAGACACCAAGTTCAGCTCAAGTTCACTTTTTTTTACTGATTTCAATCACTGATTGCAGTGAAAGCTACATGTGAACCAGTGCATCCAGGGGAGATTCATGCATGAATTTAAATTTACAGTTTTAGAGGAATATTGTAGTTGTCATTAGAAACTTGTTATTCCCTTGTTGGGCTCATTTGGACTTTCATTGGGTGTTGCAGAAAGACTGGTTAGTTCCACATATTTTTGCTGACCCATAGGATGTGCTTATGTGTTGCCCATTAGTTAAGTTTTGTCTGTTTTCTGTGCTCAGTAAATAGCATTGTGAAAAAGTTTCTGAGGCAAATGTTTGTTGCTTCTTTCTTTTTTTTTTTTTTTTTTTTGAGATCTTGGTAGAGCAGATTTAAAGCTTTTGTTTTAATCTTGGTTTATAATAAGAAAGGAAGTATTACATAGTAAATATTTTGTACTGTAGCCATGAAAATGTTTCAGGAAAGTATTTTACTGGTTCAAATATTTTTATATAAACATAGCTGTCTGCTCAGAAATTAGTTCTGATTAATGTGAGCCAATACGGCCTATTTTGAATTAAATCTTCCTTTGTGATTAACAAAAACCAAATGTTTGTAGAAAGTGAGTTTGGCATTGTTACAGTTTTAAACTTCTGAAAACTGTAGATACTGAGGTATGGATTTTTCTTTTCTGAAGTTGATTTATGACATTCTGCATGTATCTTGGCTGTTTCCACGTTCTTGTTAGTTGGGTAAAGTATCAAACACATATGGTAATTTTGATATTTGGTGTCTTGTGGTAATGCCAGAGGCTCAGCTGCCTCTGAAGTCACCAGACAATTCGGGACACAGATAACCCTTAAGCCTTTGTAGATATCCATCTTCTTGTAGATGCAGTCATTAATAATGAGGCCATAAAAGAGAGGAAGGCATTCTCATGAGCGGACTTGAATACAATTCTGACTCTAATGTATCCTGGCCACATTGACAGGGGTGCCAGAAGCAGCAGCTTGAATCTAATGTCATTTTATCTACCTTAAATGCTCGTTCTTTTTAAGTAAAGCTGTCTTCCTATGCATTTTGCACCATCCTTTATAGACTCTACCTTCAGGACTATCATCATTGCAAGACTGTTTTGTTGGTCTGTATGGTAGGGGGGAACAATTGAGTTGCACTTTGTCATGAGAGATTTACAGCACAGGAAGACCACTTGAAAGTATGTTTTAAACTTCTTTCAGATAGAATTTTTTGTCTGTTTGATCTGGAGGAGGCAGCACGTACCTTCCTGGGGTCCCAGAGAATGGAACCGAAAGCATGACAGACTCCTCTGTCTGAACTTTGAAGTTAAATGAGAAAAAACTTTAATCATTTTTAAGACCTATTCCAAGCACATTTTGATGTCTAGTGTCTGATATTTAAACATGCTATAATAGGTAAGGTAGGATACACGGGATTCACAAGGCTTGGAACAAGATACAAATTTTTAAATAAAAATTTAAGATAGGTATTCATTTATACTCTTTTATACTCAACTTTGTTAAAACTGCAAAGTTTTCTTCTATTGCTGACATTCCATTCCTTACAGTCTATGCTGCAGTGATATACTAATCTGTTTTGGGTGTTTTGGGATGCTAAACCACACAGAGGGTAATGAGCAAACTCTGTGCCTCCTAACTAGGAAATAAAAGCTCAATTTTACTTGTATCTACCACTGGTGACACTACTAATTACAATTGCCTGTACTCACCTTGTTCTTTAACTTCTTTATTGTCATTTATAATTAGATGGTATGTTTTTAAAGTAAAGACCATGTCTGACAATTTGGTATCACAAAACCATCGCATTTAATTTAAATAAAATGTGATATTATGTATGCTGTACTGTAGAAAACTGAAATATGCAAAATTTGTAATATTACATATGTAAAAACCCTGGCTATACAAACAGAGGTCAGTATTCCACTCTACAATCTAAATTTCATTTTCTTATGGATTTAAGTTTGCTTTAGAATTATTTTGCAACAGAGCAGATTTCATTTACTACATAGAATGAAACTATGAGCTAAAAGAAAGTTAAAAAAAAATGTTGGTCGCCTTTATATTTGAACTTCCCATGCATTTCTCTCATGGCTTCATTCTTTCTCATATTTCATAGCACATTTCTCTGAAAAGTAAATGAATCACCCACATATATAAAAGTATTTCTTAACACAGACAGATGGGTGTGAACTTATACATACAGAAATTTACACATGCACACACAACACACATAGGTATATAAAATATGGTCTTAGAATAAGCATATATATCTGTGTACAGCTATACTGAATACTTGGTGGTGTGTTGTAGAACCCTTGGGTAAGTTTTTATGGATTTGATTTATTGGCTGAGCGAGTTGATTCATTATTTGTATATGATTTTTTGCTGCTGGGTGGCCACAATTTACAATTCTGGACCTAGTTAACTCTGTGGGTGCCTAGAGTTTTCTGTATGATCATCTCCAACTATTTTTTAAAGAAATAAATGGAGTGGACTTGCTTGAATGAACAATTTACTCATGAGGAGCAAAATATGGTCAGGCGGGCAGGTCACTAAAAAATAGCTTTCAATAAGTCTTTGTATGTCACCATGTCACCATATATTCTCTTAACATACATACAGCAATCCATATGTGTTACAGGCAACTGAAGATCATGTGTGAACCTCTGATTACAGTCTCTTTCTCTCATCAGTATTCAGTGCTATTCTTGTATTTTCTGCTTGCACAGCCCTGATAAATTTGCTGGTGGGGACAGAACAGAACAAAATCCCGAAGAGGCGTGAAAAGTCAAAAAGTGCCTTGGCATCATTTCTGTATAAATGAAACATGATACTTGCTTCCATCTTTTTTTCGAAATTGAACTTAAAGCTTTGGCAGTTAGCAAAGCAATTCTTTTCCCATAATATGTGGTATCTACCAGAGTAGTGTAATAAAACTGTTTGCTGTATCTTGTTTGCTAGGAAGAAAGGACTTCTCTTTGTATTCAATGTGGTAACGGTTCTTCTGGAAGTTTGGGATGAAATGTTACACTGCCTGTCACTTTTTCAAACCCTTTTATCATTTGCTATATAAAGTCCAGCTGGTGTATTCTGGGGCAGGGGCACAAATATGAGAAGAGCCAAAGCACTCAAATTGAAACGCCTTGATTAAGTATCCACAGCCTATGAATAGTTCTAATCTGCAGGATTTCAGATACAGCCCCCAAAGGTGATTTGGCTCTTTACTGCTCTGAATACTGGATATGAACTTACAGCAGTGGATGTGTAAGTTAGTAAGACAAAGAAATGTAGCAGTGATTCTTTCTGTGTCCCTACAAAAATTCACATGGATTTACTTTATTGTGCACTTTGTTACTTAAAGCCATTGGTCTACAGTCTAGAGGTATTTGTAGGATTGCCTATTCAGAGAAAAAGTGACAAACACTGCACATAGAGAACATAAATTTGTCATAACTACAGATTTGATTTGCAATGTCTTGTTAATAAATAGAAGGGCCTGATCAATCCTGCTGAGATGGTGGATACCTAATTCTTAAAATTTAATGGAAAACACTGGTAGTGACCCAACAGCAGAAGTACGCTTTCTTCTAGCCATCTGTGAATGCTCTAGTTACAGACATGTAATTCCACATGTACTTGTGGTGCATTTTGTTGTAACTGCGTAATTCATCACAATTTAATGTGGCATAGCCATCATTGTAGCTAAAGTTCTAAACCCTTCTTTTGTTTTATGGAAACAAACAAACAAGATCAACAAAGGAAAACCCCTAGGAAAAATAAACAAAATGCATTCAGAATTCCATCTTGGAAGCACAGCTTCCTTCAGTAGGCATGTCACGTCTTTGGAAGTCTGCCTCAATGTCCGTGAGGAACTGTTTCCTCTGCCTCTCCTTCCTTATGTAAATCTCAAATAACTTAGAAGAAAAGCAGCTTTCAGTGATGTTTTTAGTTGTTAAAATGTTTCTGCTTTAATGCTTCTCTCCATCTATGCTTTGAAGAGAGTCTTGTGGTGATTCCTAGAAGAAATTCTTAGGATACTTCTTGCTGGATTTTACATTTGTGCAAAATATACGGTTGTGTCATATTGTAATGGATTTGAATGGGATTTTCTTAAGTGCTAAAATCACAGAGGAGCACAAATGCTACTGAACCATCCGTAGAACTTAAGCTCTTAAGACACGTGTGAACATTACTGCTTTCAGTTTACATGGATTTGAAATCATCAGCTGAGTTGCTAAATTCTTGTGATATGTAAATACCTTTCTTTGTTAAATCCAGTGCATTCACTACTGTTATACATGAAAAGTATGTATTTCTGCCTATGTATCTGGATATACAAATACCCCAAATACATGTGGAAATCTTTCTAAAATTGTGGGGGTTTTTTAAAAATCCTTGCATAGATTAATTGGAAATAAATACCTTTTTTTGATTTAGGGGTATGTAAAACAGGAATAAATACAGATAGACTTCTAGTTATATTTTACGTTTGGTTCTCATGCATACCAGTTCAGACGGTCATAAATCTAAAAATGCACACAAATCCTTGAAAAATGTGTATTTGCAGGTCAGCTTTATTTTTTTTATTCTTCATGCCTCAAATCCCCATTGAAATTTCAGCATTAGTAGATTGCTGGATGATAAAGGACATATCTTTTCTGTTTTTGAACAACAAGTGCCAAAGGCAACGGAAATAAATTTGTATGCAGTGCTATTTACGTTACACATGGATGTTCATTTATCTCAATAACTGACTGTCATCTTTGTGTGCGTACATCTTACAATGATAATAAGAGCCCAACGCTGCTCAAGATGTCAGATTTTCAGGGATAGATTTCTAGCTGCAGGCAACTTGAGCAAAATACCTCATATTGAGAACACTCTTCTCCTTGTCACTGACCACATTAGACCCTTTCATGTAGCTTCATATGTGGCTTTTATTTATTATGTACTTCCACCTGTCCCTTGACCTGCAGTGGTTTTCATGTGATTGGACTCATAAGCATATGCTCACTTAAAAATATAATTAATGTAATTAAGTAATGTTTTTGTATATTAAAGTAAAAATGGTATGTGTTTTTTTTTACTTTGCTGTATTTTGGTGAACCTTGGCAAAATGGTTGCACAAGTTTCAATCAAGTGAGAGAATAAATACTACTAAATGGAAATAAGTTATTTCATATTTTATATAATATATATTTTATGTAAAAAATAAGTTTTGGAATCACAAAGGAGAAGTATGTTTTCTAATTTTGGGGTTATTGAAACTCCATTATCTTCCAAAAACTGAATTCAGAATTAAGAGCAGAATGCTCTTCATTTCCCAGTAAGGATTTAATTGCTTCTGCCCTGATGCTTATCGACCTTTGAAATTACTTATTTAGAAGTGAAGAACTAAAGAATAAAAAATTTTCCTTTGCTTCTTAAAAAATGAAAACCAAAACAAACACAAAATTCATGAATAATAACAAGCATAACCAACAGTACAAAAATGTACACGTATTTTTTGTCAAGAAGTAATAGCAGCACTTGATGTGAAAATGGGATTTATGTCTAGTCCTGATTTTTACTCTCCACCTGATTGTATCAAACTGCAGTAGTACATAGGAATTGTAGTCCTTCTGGCCAACAAACATTAAACAGGCTGTCAAATAGCCAGTATTACATTACACAGAAGGAAGAAAAGAATAATAGGGATCCAAATCCGAGAGATTTTAAAATCCTGATGTAAAACTAACAGGAAAGCTTTTTGCATAAGAGAAGGAAATTAGGTTAATAGTAATTTTTTTTTTCACTTTTTTGGATGATTTGGAAAATCACTGTTTTGTTTCATTATCTGTAACACAACCTTTTTCACATTAATAAATATTATTAAATCAGTAATTTGTATTTAAATATTTTTTATTATCCTTGATTTGCCCTAGATCAGAGGAGGAAAGCTTATGATCACATACACAAGAAAGAATGATGCTGGAAAATATGTTTGTGTTGGAACAAATATGGTTGGAGAACGTGAAAGTGAAGTTGCGGAGCTCACTGTCTTAGGTAAGAACTCCTCCTTTAAGACTGTGTTAATGGAAATGTACAACTTTTTCTTAGTAAGCCTTTTATTAAGGATCGTTCTCATCTATTTCCTGTTCAATGTTTATGTTGAAAATGTTTTTGTCATGGTTGTATTGTAGCAAATGGGTGGCAGTTACTGGCTTTGCAGTCCACCTTGGACTGGTTTTGCTATCAGAAAATACTTTCTTACTTAGTTCTCGAACTGAAAATCATTCCAGTGTCCACTGACCAGATTAGTATTGTAAAATAATAGCAAAAAAAAAATTAACATCACTAAGAAGGAGAGGCTTAATTTTTCCCTTTCATTGAAGAAAATCAGAATTATTCTAAATTTCTGTTTTAAATAATTATCGTTTCATTTATAGTTGTGTGTACTGAGTGTTGTAAAGATGCAACAGGTCTACTTGTTCAAGTGATCCTAATGGTAGTTCCTCTGAGCACCAAAAAGTATGTTATCGTTTAAGATAACTGAGCTTAGCTGAAAATTTCGTTTTTTGTTGCTGTTGCAGAAAAGAAGCTGTAGCTCCAAGTACAATCTCCAAATTCCTTCAGCATGGGAGGATTGCCTCATGCTCACTGTAGATGCAGCTTTGGTAGTTTTCATTCAAAATGTATCATGTGTTACTTTAAAGTAGGAGAGGCTTGAGATAGCTTAATTGTTTCTGCAGAAGGAATAGATATTTTATCATCACAGGATGAAAATATCCAAGCCCCATCGTTCATAACACACTGGTTTCCATCACAGTGGTGCTGCAGTAGTCCTGGCTCTTGGGGGTTTTGTGTTTGTTTGTTTGTTTTGTTTTGTTTTAAATTCAGATTTAAGATCTGTCTTGTCAGTCTTTGGCACTGTCATCTGTCTTCACTACTTTTTAGAGTTAGGACTCAGGTAACTTGAACTCCTGTTCAGAGTTTCATTTGAAGCAGGCCTTTCCATAGTAAAATGAGTTTCTATTCTCTCTTAAAGTTGTTGAAACTGAATATCCAGCAAAATAGTGTGTAACTTTTTAGAAACTAAGGAAGACTTCCTATGATCCACTATACTGTTTTGTTTTGGTTTTGGCTTGGTTTGGTTTCTGTTTTGTTTCTGTTGTTTATTTTTTTAATATATAGACACCTTTGAAGCACTTTGGGGGGAAGTTTATTGTCAAATAGACTTTTAGATCCTTCAAGTAAAATCTAGAATTAAAAGAAAACTGTAGTTACATGAGTAAGGTCCTGGCACTGGGCTCCTAGTTAACTGTACCAGTTAACTGCACATCGCTAGTCTACTACTAACCAGGGAGTCATGCTCTGGACTGTTACATAATCCAGGCTGGAAAATATTCCTGTTGTTGAACACCCGTAAGAGGGATGCATTGCAGAGAGAGGTCTGTCTTTGCCTTTTTCTTCATCTCATTTTCCCTTCAAATGTATTTCTGATTTTCAGCCTAGGAAAACTAGTAACATTTTCTTTTCAAACATACAGTAAAGTTTTGAATGTCTTAACAGTCTGTGTCTAGAAATCTTTAATACACCTTATTCTTTCAACTTGGGTCTGAGATATGTGTGAAAAAGCATGAGAAAGATGGTGACTTCATATATTAAAAGCTTTCAGCATAAATCTTCTGTTTATGGGTGTTGGTCATTTAGAAGTTGAACTTTTGCTTTTGAGTCTCTGCTTTAGATCAGAGAGAGGATTGTATGCCAGAAACTGTAATATTAGAAAGTTTCAAAGTGATCCTTGCTAAGCTTTCCTTGTATTTACCAAATAATTGTGTGACAAAGATAGATACTTAAATCAGGGCTGATTTCCCTTATCCATTTATGCCTTTGAATAAGAGTGTTATGAATGGGCAGACAAAAGCTCTTGGGCCATTACTCTTCCTTTAGGAAATTGATCTAGAGAACAATGTGCCTCTTGTGGGTTTTTCTGTTGTGCAGCAGTCCTGGTCTTACCAGATCAGTCCTTTTTCTCTTGCATAACTAAGTTGAATATTCTTCCCCAAACTATTCTTACTCAGAAATTTAATCCAGAATGTTCTTTTCTTGCATTCAGATTGCATTTGTACTGCACCTACAAGAAAGGGGCTGGGGTGGGGGGAGTGTCTATATTTGTATTTTTGTAATTCACAGAGATTCATGGCTGTGGGTCTCTGTTTTATTTCTCACTTTTTGTTTATGAACCCAGGCTAGACCTGACAGATTAAAGATCAACTTGCTATTTCATCTAACATTATTTGCCTAGCATTGCAAGCAAAGGTAAGTTTTCTACAACAAAAGTGTGGACATCCTCGAGAATAAAGCAAGCTCTTTTATAAGGCTTTGTTCAGTTCACATTTCCACTTCAGTCCTTTTTGAACCATTCACTAAGGTTTTTTTAATACTGAATAGCTTTATCTGTAAAGTCAAAGTAATATTCAGAACCACCTTTTTCAAACACAAATGTGAGACACTAAGAATATGGGATTGTCCCTTTATCCTTCTGTCTGGTGCTTTTGTACTCCTAGGAGAACTTTGTGGTGTATTCTTGGGTATTGACACTGGTTGTGCCAATGGCTTCAGACCCTTCCAGTTCCAGGGAGATGATATTTATATCTTTGATACATGCAAGTCAAAACATGCCACTGCCTTCTCAACTCCCTCAGAGCTTTCACAGATTTACAGGCAAAAAGGTCATCTGCCTTAGACAAAGGAACCTGCCAAGCACTCTCCTGTTCTTTTATACACATCCTCTTGTCATCTGGTACTGCCTTTCTAAATGCGTAATCCTTCCCGCAGTATCCCAGAAGTTGTTACAAACACCTTTCTTCCTTGTGTGTGTGCAAACCTCACTGCACTCCAGCCTGATGTGGAATTACAAAACTGTGAATAGTCCAGCACCATAAAGCTTTGAACCCTGTTTCAGGCAGAAAGTGTGTCAATCCCTCTGCTGAAATTTCCAGCTAGTAGCTGGGTTGCCAGAGTAGCACAGCCTATACTGAAATCCCATTTTGTTTCAGAAAGCCTGAGAAAAAGTATGCAGCAATTAATCTGACTCTGATGAGCCAGGATTTGGGTCATCCATGTCCTACAGTGTAAGTCAGGGATAACAGCAATTTTAATGAACAAAAAGTATAGAGAGGACATTGTGGGGGTTTTTTGACTTATTTTATTTTATGTGTGCTAGTGAAAGAAAAGGGCTTTCTGATGTAGCATTGGAAGGGATAGCACTGAACACTAGCTGCGGCTAACGCCTGCAAGCAACTTCATAGAGATGCTGTGCTGGGCCTTACTTAGCCGTCAGATTTAGAGGCACCATCGAGTCCAAACCTCCAATGAGACAATGTTTGATTTGTGTCTTCTGTCTTTTTGACAGCAGATGAGTGGTCATTTGTCTGGGTCCTTGCAGCAGGCCTGCTTCTGTCTGAAGGATCAATGTGTATTTAGATTTTCTGTGTAGGCTGTGTCTTCCTTTAGCTAAGCTAGCTGTGCCAATGATACGTAAAAAGTAAGGAAGTCTGTGCTTGAATCCTGAGCTACTGTTGAGAGTGTCTGCCACCTGTGCTGAGGTTCACAGTGCTGTCTGTCTGCAGGGCTGCGGATCTTCTGCCTGGGGCTGGGAGCTGGAGGAGCGGCAGCAGAGGCACCTCCCTCAGATTTGTCACCCGGATCCCCTTGCTCGAACAGCCACAATTTAGGGAAGATTGCAATTCAGACACAGAACAGCTGGACTAATACCTTTTTTTCTTTCCTTCCCTTTTAGAGAGACCGTCTTTTGTGAAGAGACCAAGTAATTTGGCTGTAACTGTGGATGACAGTGCGGAGTTTAAGTGTGAGGCAAGAGGTGACCCAGTCCCTACAGTAAGATGGAGGAAAGATGATGGGGAATTACCAAAAGCAAGGTGCAGTACAAGGAGTTACCTTTTTTATGCCATCTAGCTTGAAGTAAACATTCAACATTTGACCATTAACATTTCTTTTTCTTGAATAGAGGAGGCCTAGCTTATCAAATAAGACATTTCTAATTATCTTTGAACTCTATTTGAAGTTATAATTTATACCGAAACTTTAAAATGTCTTGTTCTAAAACTTTTGTTGTGACAACACATGACAAATACAACAAAAAATAACTAAGTTCAGTCAGTAATATCTGATACAGATTAATTCTTCACCTGAAGAGTCTTTTGTAATTACTAAAAGTTTTAGAAAATGTATAACAAATAGTAAATTAGATTACAACATCAAGAAGTCTATGTTGGAATTGCAATCAATATAAAATGTAGTCTGGTAATGTAGAAAGCTGCCTTGGTTATAGATGTTTTTGTTACTACATTTCCAATTAACTTTTTTTTTTCTTTCTATCATTGCTCTAATTCAATCCAAAAAGTAAAACACCATATTAAAAAGAAAGGCATTCTGTGATAGACAGATGGATAGATAGATGGATAGATAGATAGATAGATAATTTATTTATTTGCTTTGAATTCCAAATTATCAGTTAAAAACCTATTAGGGGAGGGGATTGGAAGAAGAAACCTTTTATCAGTTGGCTTCAGCCATCCAAGTACAGCTTCCCATTTATCTAGTCTATCACTTTAATAAAAACTATAGTGTTTTAAGAGAAAAATCTACTTCCCATAAAGAGAAACACATTGACTGCATTATACAAAGAGAAGAAAAAAGGTGGTGAAAGGAGAGGAAATGGTAAAAGGCCACATTGTTCTTTAAAAAAAAATTATTGAATGAATTGTGATTTATCTTGACTTCCAAGCAATTCTGACCTTCTTAAGAGCAATATTTTCTTTTCAACCATATTAAAACCAATCTTCATTGAGGTGGAAAAATTATAGAGAGAATAGTAACTAGTATTACAATTACTTGTTAAAAGAGTTCTAACAATTAAACCCTTGTGCATTAGAGCTTTGTGATTGTAGTATGCCAGTGAAATTCTACTGACATCAGTAAAACTGACTCATGTTGCAAATGAAATCAGAATAAGGTTTTCAAATATTCAGATATATTTTGCTTTTAAAACTTTATTTTCACATTATCAGTTTTTAAGGGTCTATATATATTCTTATTTCTAAGGGAAATATAGAAATAAAAATATCTGAGAGCAAACCCACCATATTTTTACCTTTTACAGAAATTGTACAAAGTTATTTTATTCCTATTGATTATTTATTACTATATGTATTTCAAGATACGAAATCCGTGACGATCATACCTTGAAAATCCGGAAAGTTATGGCAGGAGACATGGGATCATATACTTGTGTTGCAGAAAATATGGTTGGAAAAGCTGAAGCATCAGCAACTCTAACAGTTCAAGGTAAGAATGTTTCTTTGCACAGTACTTCAGTCTAGAATAAGGTTGATTTTTTTGCATGGCAACTTTAAAGAGTTGCTAAACAAAGACTAGTTGAGTCTATACACGACTATTAGAGTTGTGGCTTGCAGAAGAATTCTATGTTGTGTTGGGAAAAAAAAGCAAAAATACAAATTTGGTTTGAGTTGTGTTCTTAAGAAATTGAAGCACTTCACATATAAGATTGTTTGGAAGCACTCTTTAAGGTACTGGGATGGGGTACTGGATATATTTTGAACTTCAGTGTGATCAGAATCGTGTCACTTGCAATCTTTGTATCTGAAGTTTTAACAGAAAGAAGAAAACCAGTGTTATCAAACTACATTGATTTAACTTGAAAAGAAAGAATTATAAGTTCAAGCATCTGCCAAATTTTTTCAATTAAGTATAGTAAGGAAGCAGTGAATGATAAATCTGTTTGTGTATCTTTTAATACACTAACCCAGACCTCTGGAATTCCTGTTGCTTTTTCATTATAAAAGCGTATCGTAACACTACTGTTTCTTTGTTAGATAAAAAGTCAGTAGAAGTCAGTGAACTAATATGTATAAAAATCCTTCGTTGCCTTTATATACACAATCCAGATGTTCACTATTCAGATAATCTTCTTTCCTGGCTGGCAGACAGGCAATGATGTAATTCTGATGCTTTTTTCTAAGCACTGATGGTCCTTCTCTCTTTTTCTCTGTTCAGTGGGAATTAGTCATTATGGAGTTCTGGGGAAGGATAGGCTTAAAAGTATTTTATTTGGTAACAGGCCTCTATTCTGACACATTTACTGTAACAGGAAAGGTCTTGTCCTTAACTTGCTCTCCTTTTCCACCAGAAACATTTGGTGTCCCTAACATCTGTAGCTGTTAGGGAAATAGGAATTCTTTTGTTGAAGCTTTCATAAAAACAAGAATTTAGAGATGTTCTGTTTTGTTAGTCACCGTGATACTTATACATCAAAACTGATATTATGTTTGCAAAATAACTAGCTCTTACGCTCAGTGTTCTAGAATAAAAGATTAACAGGTGAGCAGTAGGCACAGGTTATTCAAAAGAAAAAGACTGATTTATTTTTAAATGACAGTCTGTTCTGAAGATCATGTCTTGTATCAACTCTTAATCTTGTAAAATGTTAGTATTAAGAAATTCTGCTTTATGACTGGTTGAGCAGCTACATTTCTGGAAATAAGCTATTGGTAGCCCTAATACTTCATAGTACTATTCAAAATAATAAGCAAACATGTTCTTGTAATGCCATTTAGGTTAATGGTGCTAGTTAGATATCAATTGACATAAGTGTAGACATTGGAGATCTAGAGTGAGATTTTTGAACTCTGATAACAAAATTGTACTTCTAAGGAACATGATCATAACCCAAGTCTTGATTCAGCAAGAGTCTTATTTTTCTGAAGTGCTTGTATTGCACAGTAGATATTTATATTTTAACAGCTTTGCTCTGTGGATACTGTTACAGGATAATTTGTTTCCCACTGTGAATGGATTACCTCCCGAGCCATTTGTCTGTACTGTCTTCGTAGAAGGGATTGATATGAGAAACTGCAATGTGAAAGACCAATTTGTAGTTGGTCATGCAATGAATTATGATAATTTACTGGAGTATCCAGGAAACCTAGTTTTATGGGAAGAAAAAAAGTAAATTGCTCCTCTAGAAACATGCGTTTTCCATTCATTTTTCACATTTTTCCTTATTTTCCTCCTCTTTTTCCCTCCTCTCCCCTCCTCTTCCCTTGTTTAAAACACTTTTTTTTTTTTTTCCTAAAGGGTCAGCTTTTTGACTATGATCCATCTAGAGAGGTAGATTCGGTCTTCGTATTTCAGTGCTAAGATGACATTGACCTGATTGTTGATGGACACACAGCTCTTTGAGGACAATTTCTTTTTTTTTAATACAAGTAGTGTTTTTTCCAGGTGATTTGAAGAATGGAAATGACAAGTGTTTTCTGCACTTTTGGCTATTGTCACGTGATCTGTTGACTGTAGGGTTTAATAAATGTGTATTCTATTGAAAACAGAGTTATTGCAGTTACATAATTGTAAAAAGAGGGCTATGTTGCAAATGATGGTGACAGAAATTACAGCTGCCACTGTGCAGACTTGCTAAATTCAGCAAAGGACAAAGAGGGATTTTTGCTTGGTTTTGAGCTGTTCTGGGTTTTGGTGGGGTTTTTTGGGGGCGGGTTGTTTTGGGTTTTTTCCCCCTCAGCATCTCAGCAATAGGCTGTGTTGGTTTCATGGTGGACTATATCCCAGAGAAAGAATATGAGAGTTGTTAACGGTAACCCCAGAAGATGCATGTCCGTGCTACCAAAGGGGCAGTCATCAAGTGTCTGTACGGTGGAGCTGCTGCACTGAATGAAGCATGGCACACAGCAGAAAGGGCTCTAAGCAGTGCTCTTCAGGGCACTGCTCGGGCTTAGGATTGGTCACACTGCTAAAAAGAAGACATGTCCTCTTCTATACTCATCATTTTTCAGGCCTCAAGTGCTGTGATTGACCTGTGTATGTTCTGCACTATACAGGGTTATCTAGGGTATTAAAAGGTGGAGCGAGCAACACCAGGGCTAATTGAGATACCCACGTGGCAGGGATGTGCTGATGAAAGGTGGTGAATAGCTAACCTGGTGTTTCAGCAGAGAGCTGCCCCGGATCTGGTGATATTGTTGCCTCCAGGTTATTCTCTGACCCTGCTTGTTCTAGCAGACGTTGGAGTGCGTAGTGCATGCCCTGCAGTGCTCCCTGTCTCAGGAGCACTGCACAGCGCTGCCTCTAAGCTAGGCGAGTGGGCCCAGTCTGTGTCCGTGGACTAGGAACTGTCAATTGTATATAGTCCAACTGTATATAATAGGGTGCTAACTGCAGAAAATATAAAAGAGGGCAGGGAATTTCAATCCCATTTTAATGTTCTTCCTGCTCGTGGCACCAGCATCACAGATTCTGATTACTGGAATCACTATTTTCCTTTATACAGACTCCTAATTTTGTGGATTATAAGTGTTTCTTACATGAAGTACAGATGCTGTATTTTTATTGTGATTTCAGTCATATTCTTAAACCAAACTTGGAGTTCTGTATTGACATACAAGTTTGAACCTTTCACTTAGTCTTTTACTATTGCAACTTAAAAGCGTTTCCATCCTTGAAACTGTTTGTCGAGTTACTTTATTTTCTCCTTGGAAAATTAAATAGTTAAGAAAATGTAACCCTGTTGTTGTTTGCATTTTCCTAAAATTAGAGTGTCTCAGTCCACTGTTTTCATTTTGCAGCAATGTGTAGTGCATATGTAAGGCATCCAGAGATGTGGCTAAATACATATGGAAGCATTTAATTCAAGAGATGATTAATTATTGAATAAATGCCTCAGTCAATATGAACTACCAGGAAGCAGCGCAGAGTACAATATGTTATATTTTACCAAGTAGCTGATATGCTCTAGAAAAGGGAAACAATGGACAAAAGTGCATCTTTGGAAACAGTGGATTTCTATCTTGCTCTAGCACTAAGCAAGTTGCATATATTTATTGTGTATGTATTTAAATAAATATGCAAGATGCTTTTCATGTTTTTGTGGAGGTTACTATTATGTGATTTCTGAGTTTTGTGCCTTGAAGCGGGACTGTAGAAATGACATTATGTTTTTCATTATTATGTATATAGTTGAAACCCATGTTCATAAGAACACAAAATTATGTAAAATGCGTGCCTCAGAACTTAGTTCTAAAAGAGAATTCATTTTACCATTAATGCAAATAGAAATAAGGCTTCTTCAAGAATCTGCAAATTTCACATTTAATCTCAAAAATGCTTATAAGTAAACCTAACAAACAAAAATTTTACATATTTTCCCCTACTTACATTTGCTTCGCTCCCATTTGCAGTACTTAATTAAGTTTTTTAACATCTAAATTGATAATAGGTTTATAATTTATGCTGAAACAAGCTTTACTCTCTGATACAAGCAGAAATAATGTCTCCAGTGGAAGTTCTACTATGCAGTTGGCCGAGAACTGTTACAGCAATGACAGTGTAGTTGGTACTCAGCAGGAGTTAAAAGAGAAACAGATCAAGTAGGTCAGTTGACTTGGGGACTTCACAAGAAGTCATAATATCAACACTGTGGCTATTGGTGACTGTTGGCTGGTCACCAGCGGACTGGTAGTGAACAACAGCCTCAAACTTTGAGTTCTTAATGCTTCTTTCTCAAGCAATGGCTCTAGAGGAGCTCACAATACTTGTTACCGTGCCCTGCCTAATATGCACCTGAACATGCAGGAGCAGTGGCTGAACTGTAAAATGTAAATTTTGCCATTCAAAGGCACTGAACACATTCAGTGTTATCAGTTTGGCAGGAAAAAAAAACGGATTCCTATGGAAATTACAGTGGCCAATTCATATTTTACACTGGTGATCTTTGATATCAAGGTTTTTTTAGCCTATGTTGTCATTAGTTTTAGGGTTAACAGAGCTTGTCTGCAAGGTGAATAGTGAGCAGAACTTTTGATAAGTGACTTCTGGCTGTGATTTTGCTGACAAGGAAGTCAACTGACAAGGAATTTTAATCTGAAAAGGTGGCACATGCTTCAGGTCTGGAATTTCCTCCTCCTCCATACACCCCTTCTTTGTACAAAGTAGCTTCAAGGCATGCAGTAAAAGACATCTATTTGATAAGGCTCCTGGGTAGGGCTGAGAATACTACCCGGAATGAAAAGGAATAGGATTTGCTCTTTTATCTGTCAGATACCATATAAATGTTTCCACTGTGCCAGGCCCACTGGTACATATTATAAGTTGTCTGTAAATGTAATTGCTTTATGAGCATCCGAGGTACCTACATTAGAATAACAAAGACAAAATTCAGATTTTTATGGGATTGATTATAAAAATACTGTTGAGGTAAATAGTGGTTATTATGTGTTGCAGTGAGTGCCTCACAGTATCATAGGTGAATTAAACCACTTGAATTTTAAATCTAGAATTTGGATTTAAATCTGAACTTGTCTACATGGTCTCTCTTTAAGTCAGTATTTCTGCTTTTGAAGGAACTAATTTTAGGCCATATTCTGTCTTCAGTCCCCATGAAAGAGGAAGGAGGAATAGTGATTGTCCTATGGACTTCCATATTTCTTTAATTAATAAACCTTTGTCAGGATGAACAAGGGAAACCATCTCTTGTGATTTGTATAGCTTAAAGAGACAGCTCTTTTCCCCTTAATGACTGCTGTAAACTATGACAGCACTTCAGATTTCTATCTAGAATCTGAGGAGTTTGACTGCCACCTATTTCTGGTGAAAGAATATAAATCTTAAAAGTTAATCAGAAGGAACTGAGGAAACTATCTGAAGAAGAGATTAGTGCCCTGAAGGTGCTTGTTCTACTGATGCAAGTGATGAACATTAAGATTCCTGAAGCATTTCCAAAATACAGGTAAAAGAAGGAATCAGTAAATATTTCAGAAATTTTTTTTTTAAAAAGTGATTTATAGTTGCTTCAAATCCATGTAACATATTTTAATAAATAACTGCTTCTACAGTTTTTAAGTTTTTAAATGGAGTTCTATTTTTTTACATAGTCTCACAACAGTAGCAGTTGCTTACAGGGAAGTAACACTTAAAAACTTTAGTGATCCCTTCCTGCAATTTAGTACTTTGAAACAAGGACTTGAGATGGATATTTCTGAGCAAGTAGAGCAGGAGTCCAAATAATTTGGAGAAACATTACTACAAAAATAAGTTGAAGAAGCTAGAGGCTTTCTCCTTCTGGAAGGGTTTTATTTACTGTCAAGTTCTTAAAAAACCGTCCTTTTAATCACTTGCTGCAGAGAATTTAAGAGAAGTAGATTTGTGTAACATACTTCAGCACTTAATTAAAAAGTAGCAAAGAAAATATGGAGACTGTTTTCTAGTGCCTGCAATTTCCTAAATCCCGTGGTTTGGGACAAACCACTTGTTTTTGTATCAGGCTTCACTGTTGCAGACTTTATTTTGTGACTGCTGTTCTAAAGATAACATTTCAATAATTCTGCCTTTGTAATAGACAAAGTAGAATTTTACTACAAGTTGTTTAGTTTACAGATTTTTGGCTTCATGTGTAAAATTAAATAGAGTGCAAGGAATAATAATTTTCATTGGTTGTTCATTAAACGGTACTTCTGCTATGTGTTCATTCTGAAATAAAATTAGGCTTTATTAAATTATGCTAAACATCCATAAAAAGGTAATACATACTTTATTTCTGCATTGCTTATAGCCTGTAAGTAATTTTCATAAGGACTATACAGTGATTATAGTACCCTCTCTTATTTTTGTTGGTATACATGTATCATTAAAATCAGCCATCTCTGAATTGGTTCTTGACAAAATAATGCTGACTTATAATAACAGTACATTCAAATATTATTTTGATAAGCTGTTTTGAGTACCATTTATGTAATATGTAATGAAGTATCTTGCAGTCTTTATAGATGAACTAGATCACCTAGGAGGCTCAGTATCAGAATCTTTCAGTGCAAGAAAAAAAAAGCTTCTTCAAGTTGAAGTGCTAAATATTAAGTATGCTCCCATTATTTTCTTCACAAGGTATCTGCATGCTCCTCTTGTCCATGTGACCACACATTAATTCCCAAAGTTTGGGGTGATTTTTTTTTTCTTTTTCCATTCAAGCATGGAATAGGATGAGACGACTGATAAACAAAAAAACAAAGCTGACTGGATGGACATCGGGTTGCTTGTCTTGTTCTCATAAATGCCCTGTTCTGTCTAAACACAGCATTGAAGGGGCTTCTGTTCTCTTTCCATGTTTCGGTGGGACAATGAGAGCCCACTTAGGACTTGCATCTCCTCAAATTATAAAGCTGCTTTGTCTTTTGACACAGTTGGTGTACCACGTTGATACTTGGGTCTCAATACAGAGGAAGAAGTCACTTGAGAGTTCTGCTGTGGTCCAGTCTTCCACCAGCAAGGTCTGGTGGCCTTTTCTGTACCTTTTCCTTCAGAGTTTTTGGGTGCTCAGATCTCAGATTTTTTTTTTTTTTCTACAAAGAGTATAACTAACCTAACTAAAGACTAAACCTCAAAACATGTTTGCTTATATCCCTATTTCTTTCAGACTACCAGCAATTTTTGATAGCATTATTGTCTTTTGGCAGAGGTGAACCAGTGCTTCACTGTATGAAAATCAAGCTGAGAGTCCCTGAATTTATTTTATTTTATTTTATTTTTGCACATTGTGTTTATTTCCTTAAGCTTTCTTGTTCCGTTTTCTACCACCATCACAGTAAAAATTCCCAGTACCTGATGGATAATTCCATCTTGTACAGAATTCTTATGTTATATTTTTTACTACCTATAATTAACACAGTTATCTTCCTGTTAACATTATTAAAAACTATGTTCAGGTACTAGTGTCCTGTATGTAGACTTAGATTGTCTCTATGTGGGGGATGTGGTGTCCCCATAAAAAGAAGTCCAGATGTATTTTGGAATAGTATCTGTTTTGGTTGACAGTATTCCTTACTGAGTATTGCATGCCCAAAAACACCATTTTTTTAATGATCAGAAGTTACTGCACTGTAGAGATTTATTGTCCTTCCGTTTTTAGTGTGTGTTTGGTATCCATTGATCATGGGGCTTTGGCCACTTTTCCAAATAGCTTTAGCTTATTATAAGAATGTTGCTATGGATTTCAAGTACTTCTTTCCAAGAAGAAAACTGTGCTATCATAAACAGATGGGAAAAAAGTCCCCCTCCATTTCCTTTCCAACTCTACTATCTTTTACTGTAAGTCAAAAAATGCGGTAGAAAGCTCCTAAGAATTCTTCTAATAGTGTCCAGCTATCATAATCTTTTTGTACTTCTGCACAGCTTATTTAAAATTCATCTGTCTTTTTTCACTCTTTTAAAAGGCTTTAGTATAAATATTTGTAGCCACGACTACTTAGATTGCAGCAGTGCCCAAAATTACCTCAGTTCTTTCTAAACACAGGGGAAGACAACTCTTCTCTGAAAAGAGAAGCCTGGGAAACAGGACTCCAGAGTTTACTTCATTACTCAAGTTTTTAAATAGATGGAATTAGACTTGTCCTAAGTGTGCTCTGTAAGTTGTATTTGGTTTATAGGATGGTTTAGGAGGACCCAGAGCAACGAAGGGGGAGGGAAGGCTAGGAGAGGATCTTCTGGAAGACCTTAAATCCCTCTCTCCATCTGTCTGTCTTCTAACCCCCATATTTCAGATTCCTCTTGTCACTTCAAGGCAATGACTGTGGGATTTATAAACGTTTTAAGCTGCGTCTGTTAACCTGAGAAATTCTACCTTTTAAAACCACACTGCAAAGTCTATTTCCACATTTTTGATTTTTATTATAGAAATCTTCATTGATTCCTGCAGAAGGTGAGATTGTGAACTTTCTTATTTTGTAGCTAGTATCAGCAAAATCAGTTGCAAAAATCTCCTGTGGGTACATTTCATGCACTGTTCTCTTCCCACAGATTTTTAGTAGGTTCCTGCTGGACACGCATATACAAATACACACTTCTGTAGCCCTTTTCATCTTGACTTTTTAAAATGTTTTAAAGGAAAGATTCATTAGCCTGCTGTGAAGCAGACATTAAGGTAATATAGTTCCATGACTGAGACACAGCTGACATAGAGCCAGATTTTACTGCCCAATCCCATCAATTAGAGTTGAGGGAAACACCTCTCTGCCTAAAGTAAATCTCAAAATGATGAGAAATCCATAAGGAGTCAATACTATTTGATAGCTCTTGACAACAGAATAGCACCCAAGCAGAAGATTTGGTTAATGCACAGATCTTGTGCTGTTTGTCAGCAGAGGGTGGAGTTTAAGCCACCAAATAAAGCAGAGAAACTTAGTGACATTTTAATGCTGATAATGAAGCCAACAAACTGTTGAAACAAATTGCTTGTTGCTCCCACCACAGAGCTGAGAACAGATACCCTCCCACTTGCTGCAGGAGGGAGAATAGTTGATTTTTGAGTCCATGGCACTTTAAGTTGACATCTAAAATTGGTTCTGGGGTTGATGATGTTGAACTGCCAGGCTGTGCATGTTGTGACATATGTGTTCAGGTCCATGTTCTAAAGATACATCCTCTCCTGTGTCTCTCCTTGGTATGTGTATGAGCTCTAGATGCATTTATTTGTACTGTCAGCACCAGTGTTGCTTGCTATTTTTCGTTGTTAGTCCTCTTTCTCCTAGAGCACATTAGCTCTCCTGAATACACATGGGTACCTGCCCTTTTTCGCTGGGTACCGAGTCAAGAGGTGTAAGCTAAATCCAGCCTGCCAGGCATGTGCCCTGTGCTGAAAATGAGATGATATATTCTGCCCTGCGTGGTCAGAGTGAGTGTCATGGTGATGTGGCTGCCAGGTTTCCAGACTGCAGCTGGCTCATGGCTGCTGGCTCAGAGTGCCGCAGGGTAAGTGCACAGTTAGAAGTGCAGCTGGCAGCCCACTAGTACCCTAAGAGTGGCATTAGGGCACAGACTCCAGCCAGCCCGTTTCTAAGTTACTGCCCAGCGTGTGACAAAGTCTTCACTATTCAGACTCCTAATAGATCAGGCAACGTGGGTCAATTGTAAATAATAAATAAATAAATGCAAATAAAAATAAAAACTCCTTGGGAAGTATGTTGAGGAACACCGCAGGTAATAGATGCTGAGATTTTTCTCTTATTAGCTTTTCTGTGCATGAATCTGAAACATTGTTATGGGTTTCTAGGCTTCCACTAGTTCTAAAGGTGATCTTACTATCAGAACTATTTTTCCTAGTACTCAGTCAACTGCTTTCTTTCTTAATTTTGTTGTCTTGCTTATAGTACCGTTGTAGAAAACAATTAATCTGTTTCTTTTCCAGTCAGTTAGATTTCTGTCCTCTTGCCTCTGGTAACTTTGAAGTTACCATAGTCACTTGTTCCTTTAAAGTTAAGAAGTGCTTACCTGATACATCAGCAGCAATCCAAAACAGAAGTTTTCCAGTCATCTTAAATGTAATAAAACACGATCACTCCCTTGCTGGGGGTTTGGAATTGCAAGTCATCGCTTTTGATTTGAAACATCAAAAATCTCATGTAAACATTTTGCCTCAACTATATGGCTGCGGTATGCTTGGCGCCAGACTGCTAGACCTTTCCTCAGAAGTTTGTACTGCTCTGTATCACACTTTGTGCTCTGGGACCACGTACTGTGAAAGCATTCATGGTGAGTAAGGGTGTCCCAGTCTGGTCTTACATGAATGTGAATTTTAGCAGAAAATCTGGGAAAATATGAATTATTTATATATGTATCTAGACCTCAAGAAGTGACAGCTGAAAGTAGAGAGACAAATGAAGATGAAAAGCGATATAGCCCCATTCTTTTGTAATGTACCTGGTGTTATTTTCCCATATTTTTCACAGGTTGAAGCCAGGAGACAGCTGAATGGCAGCATTTATATATTTTTTCAGAACAAGAGATTTTGTCCTTTGTTTATTTCTCTGTAGAAAGTGATAGTTTCCACAAATTACTGCAGAGATGTGCATATAAAGGATATTGGGTGTTTCAGATTCCTTTGATAAGAACAAATAGCCTACAAATCACTAGATAGGAAATGAAACATTTCACATTGTCTTAATAATAGTTTTTGCAAAACACGAACATACATTTCTGGTAGTCATGTTGCAGAAAGGCATTCAATGGTCCTTGTTCAGATGCTTGAATGTAAAAAGTAGTTAATTACATTTCAGAGTTTAGTAGGCTTAGCAGTGAAACTTAATTATGACCAGAAGAGGTTGGCAGCTTTTTAGCTGAGTTTTTGTTTGGTGTTAGGGAGAGAACTGGAAAATAAAGTTGTTCGGAATTTCTTTATTTTTTTCTAAGGAGTGAGCAGTCAGAGTTTGACCAGTTTGCTGAATGTACTCAGACTCTCAGAATTTCCTCTGCATGTAACTCTAGTTACCCAGATTTTCTCTACCCCTTCATCTCAGACAGAGGTTATAAACAGTGGGTTTCTCGCCCACTCATTTCATCCAAAGATTATAAACAGCTGAGTTTCAGCCTTTCTGTAGAACTTCAATGCTTCATGACAGATAATGTAGCTATCTCTGTACTGTAGTCTCTCTGTTGCTAGCTCTGGAGTTTCTCCTCTAACACCGTCTAGTCTGCTTGGCCAAGCACATTAGAAATGCCTGTGCTCCCGAGCTCCGCTGTCTCTTCCAGCACATAGGCTCGTACTCACACCCTATCTCCTACCAGTTTGTTTCTATAGGCACATTCAACCTCTGATATTTTTCACTTGAACTGGGATTATTGTATCACAGAATTAATTGAAAGCAGTCTAAATTTCATTGTGACTGCCGTTTCCTAGATGACTCATACGGCCAAGGATTTGTAGGGAAGCTAAAGGTTGTGTGTGAGCTTGTTTGTGCTATGTAATTATTGGCCTGAAGATTGGGATTGTTTCATTTCTCTGGTGTAGAAGTATACTTTCTTGCTTCCTTTATAATAGCATCTATATGCTGTAAGAGTGTCAAGCAGTCCTTGAAGACATAAAGATTTTTATTTAAATAATCAAAAATGAAACACATTGAGCTTAAATCAAAAGTATTCAGCTTGTGTCAGCTGAAAAACAAGATATCTTCTGAGCACCTGGGAGGTAACAGAACAATAATTAATTAGTATTTAATATGCCGAACAAAATTCTGTTTAGTAATTAAGTACTACTTTGAATCTCAGGATCTCAAAAACACCTTATTAGTATAAATGAATGAAAATTTCTATAATTTTGCTCTTTTTGAGATAGATAGTTACTACTGCAGCTTTCAAGAATGGGGTACTTGAAGTTTATAGCTTATTCAATATCAGACTAAGAAATAGACACAACTCTGTAATATTTAATTCTAAATATGAGGAAACCAATGAGTTGTAGAGAAACACAAGATCAACATTTATATGCATCTTTGTGAGAAGAATTACAGAATGTGTTATTTAGAGATATGTGACCTCAACGTACGGTATATAATACCTATACATTATGCATGTCCTGTGAGGAAGGGCTGAGAGAATGGTGCTTGCTAAGTTTGGAGAAGAAATTGCTTCACAGGGAGGACATAACAGCAGCCCCCAGTACCTACAGGGTGGTTGTCAGGAAGATGGAGCCAGTCTCTTCACAGTAATGCGTGGTGGGAGGACTAGAGACAATGGATATAAGTTGAAACAAGGGAGATCAAGGCTGGATATAGGGAGAAATTTCTTTACAGGGTGGACAGTCAAGCAGTGGAGTAGGTTGCCCAAGGAGGCTGTACGTTCTCAGTCCTTGGAAGTTTCCAACACCAGACTGGAACAAGCCCTGTGCAACCTGGTCTCACGCCATAGCCAAGACTCCTTGAGCATGAGATTGGAGTAAAGACCTCCCAAGGTTGCTTCCAACCTAATTATCCTACGGCCCTACAATACTACTTCTGTCAAATACAATAGTTGCTCCATTAACATCTGGCAACTATACTGGTCTGTAGTTTAAGTCCTAAAACTGCAAATTCCTACTCATGTGAGTGGATTTAATGATACCACTAGTCCCAGTGAGGTTGATAGGATTGCTGTCAAGAATAAGGTATTAAAATATCACGTCACTAGTCTGGAAACCACTTTTCTTTTGTTTTTTGTTCAGTGACTGGATAAGTCTCCCCTGAAAAACCTCACACGTCAAGGAAATTATTTGAAAGACTAAAATATTATTCCTTCGGTATTTGTGGTTTTTCATGCTACATTCCTGTCTTTACAAACAGATTGTTTCCCCTAATTGCCATGTGAAAAGCCATGATTAACACAGGGAAAATTAATTTACTTTATAATTGAAAGTGTTGTCAAATAAAATGTGCCATAACGGAGGAAAAACTATTTACTTCTCAGTTTTAGTAACCTTAGATATTAATAGGATGTAAATCAAACTAAGAAAGTGGTCTTTATTGTTGTTGTTGCTATGCTTGTTCTTCTAAACCACATGATGTGCCTCTGACAGCACTGTTTAAATTTTCCTATGAAATTTAACCCTTTGCCCCTGCAACAGATCTGCAACCAATGTGATGCCCTGTTTCTACAGGGATTTATATTCATATATCAGTATCCCCTCTGTTTTTACAGGTGGACAAAAAAAAAAACATTTGCCTGACAGGGTTATTTTTGACCTACAATAACAAAGCTGTCTGGTAAAAAGAAAAGTGGAAATTCAGCACTTAAAAGTTAATTTAATTTGTAGAAATGTAGTTGAACAACCAAGACAGATTCCTATCTGTTAGAAATTTTCAAGTGAGCTTTCAGTAGAGGGTTTATGAAGCTTGGCATTGCTACCAGGGCTTAACTTTTCTCTTTTTGGCATGACTTGAGTAATAGAAAATTGGTAATTTATAGTGACTTCCTGTGTGAAAGAATTGCATCCTATTAAGTCTCTTATCAGGCTATTTCGTGTAGAATATGAGTTGTGTTTTATGGAGAGGCATTTTGAATTCCAGAGCAGGTCAGACTGTATCTACAAGTTTAGTAGAGAGCTTTTCGGTTAAAAAGGACTGTTTACAGGGTAATGTACTTATGCATGATCAAGAGTAACTAGGAGCTCAGTCTTGGGGATGAGAGAATTTTCTCTCAGGAATTCTTGTGTATACCAGGATAATCTGAACAGAAAAATGTGTGCTGATTTTCTCTTTGAGAAATAAAGAACCCACACACCTAAAAAAGCCCAATGTACATCCAGAATACTTCCTTAAACTTGAAAATCAAAGCTTTGAAAACTGGTAATCACAATTTCTTCTGTTTGGGATTATGAAAAAAAAAAGTCTCTAATAACATGAAAACCAAATTCTCTACATGATCTGGGTTTGGTGCATTCAGTTGCAGCTTCTTGGCTTCAACATGATCCAAATTCCAGTATTATATCTGATTATCTTTCTGCTTCATTTTCATAATACACCTGGAGTCCTCTGTATTTATTTGAACAGTAAGCCAGTATTCCTCATGCCTAATGAATGTTGGCAGACTGGATATTATTGGTTTCGTCCATGTGTTTTATCAGAGGATAGTGTATTGGAGGGACTTACCTACTTGATACGAAAGTGTACCCTGCTGCACAATAGTTGTTTTACTCTCAACACAGAGTAATACGACCAAGGTGTTGAAGGGGTGGTATTTGTAACATACATTTTAAAAATTACATATGTTTTTGGACTTTTACTGTAATTGTACCAACTACCCTTTTTTGATTGACCTTTTTGTCAGTATTTGTTTGTGGTTTTGAAATGCATGATTTTAAAATTCTTACTTTCAATCTGTTCTTTCAATTAGTGATACGGGTTGGAATGCTTTCTAACATGCCTTTCTTTTATAAGCAAATTTAGCCTGCCAGGATCTGTGCCATTTCAATGTTTACAAAAATTTTCAGCTATGGTTGAAAGAATTTAGTATTAGATAATTTGCCACTGACAATTTCTGTTGATAAAGCTAATAGTTTGCAATAAATCTCTGATTTTGAATATTTTGTTGAAATTGAGTTGGAGGTTGTGGGAGAAAAGAGTTAAGAATATTTCCAAATTAATTTTAATTGTGGTTTAGTTTGCATTTGCACTCTAATAGTGAGCATTGTGACCTTGATACAGCGATCTTATACTGAAGAGATTGGTGTGTGGGCTAAATGCCTCAACATATTATTAATTATTTTAATAAACGTCCTTTGTAATAGCTATTAGCCTCTGAAAAGTATATTCCATTGGCAGATGTTTGGATGCTTTAGAAAGAGGGGAAATGTCACTGTTCCATTTCAGCAATGTCACAGATTGATATTTACTGGAGATTTCCAGTTAATTTTGGCGTGGAAAGCACTTGATGCAGAGAAATAACTATTACATGGGAAAGAAAAAAAAAAAAAAATTACTCAAGGTTACACAACAGTTCATTGTAAAGGCTTGGAGTAGAGCTGAGGTTGCCTGACCGTTCTTTCAGTCTGTTACCCATTTTCCTCTACAGCCTGCTTTCAGCATTTGATAAGAGACTTCTGCTTAAAAAATCAAATAAAAAAATATGTGATTCAACATTTTAAACCTATTTTTCATATATCAGAATATATGTATGCATTCTAAGGTCCTTACCAAGGGTTCTTTCTATTTATTTTTTTTAAGCTTTGCTTTATTCCTTGCTTTGTTTCATGTCTATTCAATTTTATTTATTCCATGTTTTCTTTTTGTTTTGTTTTTGTTTTTAGTTGTGTCTGGTAAGTTGAAATTTTATTGGCCATCTTCTAATCATCGTATCACTGTGACGGGAACTTCTCCTCCCCTTCCCATCATCCATCCCCTTCCATGTCCTTCAACCAGTCAGCTCCCATCTTTTACTTGTTATTGACAAGACACATCGCACAGAATAAATTCTGCTTGAAGTATGGGTAACTTAATGACAAAGAGAAAGGTAATGGGTTGCTAACTTTCTGTCTGTTTTTGCATGATGTAACAAGTCAAATTGTAATGTCTTCTTTCTTCAATTACTGCATTAGTTGAACTTCAGAGTGTTCTATAAAAAGTTATTTGTTTTAAACGTCTCAAGGATAGAAGTTGTTCTTTCCTTAAGTGGATTTTTATTTCAGCATCTTTTATAGTGTATTCGTCACATACCATACATATGTGACCCAAGGTGTGAAAGAAAATTGAAATTAAAAAAAGATGGTGAAAATGCTTCCAGTACAGTAAACACTGAATGGAGATTAATAACAACATTTCACTTCACCCTGTTTTAATTCTTCTGACACTGAAGCTAATAGGATTTTTCTTATTTACATTAATGGCATTAGATTTAGAATAATACACCTATGCATCATTTGCATATATGTTTAGAGCAATATACATAAAAATACATATTCAGAATAATATATAGAGAAACATATACCTATTTAGATTTTATAAATTCTACTGTGATTGCCTGAAAGACTCAATTTCCCTTCATTTTTTATGTTCGGTAGTCATCTTCGGGTACTAGGATCACTAGCATTCAGCTGTTTCTGTGATGGTCAGAACCGTTTTAATCTCTTTGTAACTTTACCCATTCTCAAGTTCAACGAAATCTGAAACCTTAGAAATCCTCTGCACTAGCACA
This sequence comes from Pterocles gutturalis, assembly GCF_000699245.1. Lineage (NCBI taxonomy): Eukaryota > Metazoa > Chordata > Aves > Pterocliformes > Pteroclidae > Pterocles > Pterocles gutturalis. The sequence goes on along the minus strand of NW_010128619.1, from coordinate 157,137 downwards.
GGATTTGGAAACCCTCACTTCTATTTTCTGTGGCATTGTGTACTAAGACTAGTACAGAACCAGCCAAGCACTAAATTTACCTATATGCTAAATTTATTCTTGTTATTAGAATCCAGCAGCATAATAAAGGTCTCCATTTTCCCAATCATACCCTACAACCCTGTGGCAAATCCCCAACAGTTTAACCTTCTGTTCTAAACTAAACATGCTGTCATGTCAAAGTCTTCCCACATCTTCTTTCCAAGGTATTGATTGAACATTTCAGAGCTAAATGTTTTGAAATCTGCTAATTATTGCAGGTCAATCTCAGCTTCACTTTGGGTAGTTTCTTATCTAAGGAAATTCTAGGAAAGGTAACATTTGCATCCAAATGTAAAGAATAATGTGTTGTGCTTTAAAAATTCCTAGCAAAACAGGAGGGTCATTGGAAAAGTATATTCTGATATCAGCTCAATAAGGAGCAGAGACACAAGGCATGAGGAACAGATAACTGAAAGTATTGACCTGCAGGAATACTGAAATCAAGTTTTTTTTTAGAAAGGACTTAGAGTGTTATTGAATTCATTCTAGATAAAACCACAATTACTCAATGTTTATAAAATGCATTGAATGATATCTTTATATGATTCACACTCTTTTTAAAGGAAAATAATGTGAGTACAGAAATGTTTGAAAGGAAAAAAAATGAAAACATTTGAGTTATTAATGTCGTATTCAAACATCCCCTTTATGCTTAATCCAAAGAAGAGGGAGAGTATAATTAGTTTTGGACAAATGATCAGACGGAATCGGAAATTAATAAGTAATGGACTTTAGTTTAATGCACATTTTTCAAGAAGTGAGAATTAACAGCCTATAAAACAAGCTAGATTTTTTTTCTGTGCTAGCCCCATCAAGATATCTAATGCTGTTGTCTATGCTGATTTTTTTAATGTGACTGACATGATTTCTTGACATTCTATTTACAACTGGATGAAGGGGTTGTTGAAGTCTGTATAAATCAAACAGTTTGGACAATGCTGGCAGTATTTATAATGTTAGGCTGAGCAGATGTTTCAAATTTGCCATCATTTGCATATATATTTTGTTTGAACTTGCCCTTGTCTGTGTAAACGAGGAAGACATTTAGCCCTGCTGTTCCTTTAAATTCATTCCACTTCAGTAATTGAACTGAAGATTTTAAATGATTATGATTTGTTCAATAGTATTTCTGGGGCTTTTGACTTTAAGTTTCTCTGAGACCCCCAAATACATCAAAAGTCTCTCATTTAAGCAATTAAGGGCTTGTTCTGTCCTCAGCTTTCCTAAATCAAAGATGATGACTTTAATGCATATAAGCCTGAGTTCCAAGTTATTCAACAGTGTTTACTGCAGCTCTTGACAAAGTGTGGCCTGTGGGCCAGTTGTCCATCAAGGATTTCTCCATTCTGACTTGCAGCCCTCTTCCTTCTTTAAAAACCACATTGTAACAAATGTGTTCATATTAGTGACTGTTGCTCTGCAAGTTGTCTTATTAAGTCCGTGGGACTTACTTCATTGTATAAGTGGTCAGTAACAAAAGCACGTAATGCACAGCCAGAGTTTTAGTTGGGAGGTCCAGTAACAGAAAAGGTCATCTGAGTGATGCTGAAGCTGTAGCTGTTAGCAACTAATGTGTCTTTGTGCTGCCTCTCCTTATTAAAGAAGCCTAGCTATTCTGTTTTACACCATTTAAAGTCAGTAGGCAAATTGTGCTTTCAAATAGGCTAACTTTGATCTCCTGATAGTAGTGTCATTTTTTTTTATTTTTTCCGGTATTTTCCTTTCAGAGCCTCCACAGTTTGTTGTAAAGCCTCGTGATCAGGTAGCTGCACTGGGGAGAACGGTGACTTTCCAGTGTGAAGCAACTGGAAACCCTCAGCCAGCCATCTTTTGGCGAAGAGAGGGAAGCCAGGTAAAACAGTCTTTCTGTCCTTCCTTCTTGGCAGTTTCTTGAAGGGATGATGTTACATGAGAGAAAAATATTTTAATTATTGTTTTAAAGATGTGGAAAATGGGTCTAGGACCTGGAGATCCTGGATATTTCTTCTCTACTTCAAAGTCACCTGCATGCTAGATGATGTCAGCCTTACTAAAAAGGATATCTATGTTTTGCTCAGTCTTCCATTTTCTCCATGAATGTAAAAATAAATCTACAAAACAAGTAGAAACATTCCATATTTCACTACTATAAAAATCTTTTTCACCTAACAGGGAGAATGAAGAGATGACTAATGGTGAAGTTTGTTTAAACTCATAAACACCCCCAAATATTCAGAAAGTTTGTCTCTGGGTTTCTGGTGCAGCTATTAATTTGCCACATTTGTGTGTGTTTGTCAAATTAAACCATTTGCTGTGTTGATCTGCTTCACTGCATGGGTAGCACACTAGTTTGGGATTAAGGAGATGTACTTTCCCACTCAGTCAGCTGGCTGACAGGTCATACCTGAATAGGTCACTTTTTCTCCCAGCTGCTTTATTTGAATGAGAGGGAAAAATATTTTTGGCTTCTTTGTAAAGGATCTTGAAAGCCAGTGGATGAAACACAATATAGCGCAGTAAGAGAATCACAGTTTTCTTTCAGAGTCATCTTTTGAAGGAGGGATGTGACACAAAGTATTCTTTATTGGATAGCAAGAAGGAATATGGGATTCTGGTTTTCCTGTCAATGAAGGAATGAATGATGCAATAGCATATGACAGGGTTCTTTGTGTTACAAAACAACAGACCAGAGAAATTGAGAATGCTTTGAGATTGCCTTCTTCACTCCATTTACAGCATTTCTTACCTAAATACAACTAGACTCCTAACCAAATTTAGATTATAATCTTCAGTGGTATAAGTATACCAGTATATTATGTGTATATTTTTGTATGACCTGGATTTTTTTTTTTTTTTTTTTTTTTTTTTTTGCCAAGTGTTGGCTCATACATAATTTTCCTGGCTCATTTTTCACTCTCCTGCATGGTAACTGCTTCTGATGATTGAGGGAACTGACGGAGGAGGACAATGAATAGGGTTTGCTAATACTGAAGTAGAGGATGTTGTATCCCATTCCTTTGGATGGTTTTTGGAGATGCAAATGCAGTTGGGCAAGAAAGAGATAAAAAAAATAGCCTCTTCACAGATTGTTCAGCCAGAGGTAGAAATTCGGAATCGGTATTTAGTGTAAAGGACTTGTATTATTTTGATTGCAGTTCTGATTTTTGATCACTGTTGGTAAATACTAGGTACTTCATACCAGAACTGTTTTAACTGGAAACTGGCATAGGAGTTAATTCTATGTTATAAGGCTCTTTATAGAACACAAACACTGTGATTAGAGAGACCTAAACAGCATCTCTTTTTAAAAAAACTGGTCTATTCTTAAGAAGGCAGAAGTTAAAATACAAGTAAGTAAACCAACATCTGCATTTAAATTAAATAAAAAGAATGCCCTAGAGTAAGTTGTAAAAAAGGATGTTAAAGCAAATTACTTAGGTTCACCACAGTTTCTTGCACTGTTACGGTATCTGTACCTATCACATCTTCTCCCAGTGCATGTTAAACTTTGTGTAAAGCCCAACATTGACCATAGAGGAGCAGCATTGTTAGAGCAATCCCAAGAGACTTAAAAATTATATGTGCAAATCTGCACCTATTTTATCACAAAAAATCTTGTAAAAGCTATTCACATTGTGATATAGACATGCTTAAGATATGAAGAGCAGAATATTTTATATATAATGAGAAAATATGAATTTGTTTAGATATAGTGAAGTTAAGATTATTGTTGTTTGAATTTATTTAACCTTTTTTCCTCCACTTTCTTTCCTATACATCTTGTAGAATCTGCTTTTCTCGTACCAGCCCCCTCAGTCATCCAGCCGATTTTCAGTTTCCCAGACAGGAGACCTCACTATCACCAATGTCCAGAGATCTGACGTTGGGTACTACATCTGCCAGACTTTAAATGTCGCAGGAAGTATCATAACAAAAGCCTACTTGGAAGTTACTGATGGTAATGATACCTTTATTTTATCATGCCCAAGTTTTTATTTCTATTTGAAGACAGCAGTGGGATGATATGACACTACTTTGATATCTGCTTTGCATAAAATCCATATTGCATGTGTCTTTGAACATAAAAATCCTGTTTTGGCCATCTCTGTCAGTGATTTAAAAATTTGGATATTGTGTAACACTGTATTTCCATTTTGTATTTAGTTAAGTATACCTCGGTTTTTGGATTTTTGTCAAATTTGTTAATATATCTGGCTCTTTTTCAGCTTCCTCCACTAGATTTAGTTTACTTTCAGATTGCTTGCTGCCTACCTCATAATCCCTATTATTGTATATCTATTTGCTTGGCATCTCCATTTCCTTGTTTTTGGCCTGTTTTTTAATACTGCAGTATAGCAAGGAAAAAACCTCAACATGTATGGCAGTCTGTGGAATAACATACAAATGAATATTACTATACATTCCTTTTGAGGAGCAGTAAAATTTAAGATTGAAAAGCTACAGGGAGCATGGCTGCAAGCAGTAATATATGCTGATGTGAGGCCAATTTGCCGATTATCAGAAAAACTTGATATTTTTATTAGCAAAGATACACAGGAAAAGTAATAATCTTAGCAATAATGGAAAAAATAAGTTTATGGATAAGTGCAGTCTGTGGAGAGACTTTGAAGGGAGGGAAGCTGTTGTCTGAGAACAGTTTCCATAAACTAGGCCTTTGCCCTATAGAAAACATAGAAATAATGCAGTGCTAGAAACATGCACTGAACCTGGAGAATAAAATTGTTTATTTATACCCACCTCCAGCCAGATTGCAATTGTTTGGAGGAATAGGACTGCATCCTTTCTGGTTTCTCACAATTGGTAAACCACATTTCTTAATCCACTTTTATCCATTTGAAGTGAAGGCAGGATATGCAGACAATACCCTTGTATTCCTAAAAGTAATGGAAGTTGCCATCAACTTCTGTGGCACTTAAATTTGCCATGGATTTCAGTGGCATTAGATTTCTCCTGTAGAGCACGTATTGGTCAGCCTCTTACCATTGACAACTGCAAAGCTCTTTACAAACTTGTCAAAGTTAAAAACAAACTATAAGTGAACTTATTTTGATTGTCTCTGAAGAGAAGGTAGTAATGGTCTCACGGTGCAATGCAGTGAATTACAACAGGTTGGGTTGGGATGAGAAGTAAAGGATAAACTATGCAGTTGAAAACACGGTGTCATTTGAACATGCAACTGAAATCATGGGGGTTGGAATTTAGCCAAAAAAATCCAAAAAAAAGCAGTAGTAACACCCTGTCTGTTGTTACGAAAAGTAATTTAGAAATATGTGATGTTGAAGTTGTATTGACAGATTAAATCAGCATAGAACGAGAAGTCAGCAACTACTGGAAAATATGTCTTAGTTGAAAATTTCTAATATGGTCGTATTAATTAGCTTTGTGTTTACTCTACCCTACTGCTAAGCATCTCCCAATTATGAAACAGCATAAAGATGAGTTGATGGTATATAACAAAAATTTTTAAGAAGTTCATATTTGCCAGCTTATCCTTTGCCTGCCTACCTTATTTTTCTGTGTCTTTGAATGCTGGCAGCGTAAAATCTGTTATACAGGCCTTCTGCATGGTAGAAGATGAACAAGGTGAAACATGTGCCTTGACAGAGAATTTGGGAAGTCCTTTCTCATTCCATTATCACATAATGAAGACACTGGAATTAATGAATGCCTAGCAGATACCACTGTGTAATACGTATTGCTTCTTTACTTTCTGAAAATACTATGTTGTGTATCATTTTAAATTCTGTAGTTGTGCATTATTATAATGCACCCTGCCCTGAATAACACGTCTCCAACTTTAATTACTTGTTTAATTATCTTTAGTTTGTTTCAAAGCCTCAAGCAACTGCTGTTACTTAGATGATTAGAAAATTGCTTCCAGTTGCAGAAATCTCTTTCCTCTTGTTTCTTCTGGCAGTGATTGCAGACCGGCCTCCCCCTGTCATTCGACAGGGTCCCCTGAATCAGACTGTAGCTGTAGATGGTACTTTAGTACTGAACTGTGTGGCCACAGGCACTGTAATGCCCACTATGCTCTGGAAAAAGGATGGGATCCTCATTTCTACCCAAGACTCTCGCATCAAGCAGTTGGAGACAGGAGCATTACAGATCCGATATGCCAAGGTAGTTTGAACTGGCAAGTGGGTTTTCTTGTTGGCTATCTCACTTTTTTTTTCTTTTTTTTTTTTTTTGGTACCTCCAGGCACTTTTGATGTAGTAAATCTTACATTTAGAATTAATGAAAATTAAATACTTGTATTAAAATATTTCATACTTCATGCTTTCCGATAGTTCATTCTTTATGCTTAAAACCTTGGCTTATTCTGCCTAGGGCACATTATTTCAGATTTCATAAGGAAAAATGCTTTTAAGAGTTATTAATTAAGGAAATTATTTAGTACTTAAAACATGAAGGGGAAAGCAAAACTTGTTTTTCATTAAGACAAATCCTTAAATTATTTGGGCTTTAACAGTAGTAGATTAAAATGATCAAATTATTTCACATGTATATAAAGCACACCTTTGTTTAGCATACTGCAGTAATAGAGCCATATGCACAGCTCCCTCAAAACACTTTTTAAACATATTCACTTGACAGTGTAAACATACCTTAAAATGGTTAACCACCTGTCAAATTCCTGGCTTCCTTGGGGAATTATAGCAAGTACCTGGTCAGTATTGCTGGTCATGCTTCACACGCTGCAAAAGGTTTTAACATTTTAAGGTTTAAATTTTAGTTTGCTGGCTATTCTCTGTTATCTTTTCTGTGGTTTGAAATGTCATAATTTTTTAAAATTAGGCTGAATACATCACTTTACAATGTTCCCTAGAGTTGCCCTGTTACCACTTACAAGTTACACTGGCTGAGAGTTTGAACCTCTAATTTTTGAGCTTCCGTTCAGCTCATCTGCTGAGGCTGGAACCTTAGGAGGATAGCATTTATTTTTGGGGAAAAAAAGAAACTCTCTTGAAATGTGATTAAGTCACACATGGACAAAGAATCCAACATTCATAACTTAATGAGAATAGCATATGGAGATTCTTTTTTAGGTCTGCTGTAGAGTGAAATTTATACTAACACAGGGAACTCCATATGCACAAAGGCTCTGTGCAGTATTTAAGCTTTGTTTTAAGGATGACATGCTCTCCAGTGCTGCAATCCAGACAAATCCCCAGGCATTATTTAGGCAGAAGGTTGACAGTTGCATGAGGTCTTGTCATCTGAGTTCCTTCTCAATTTGTTTGTTAGGACCTCTGCAGAGTAAGGAATAAATGCTGCAAGAATCGGCCTTCAATTTGTTCATTACAGAATAGGTGACGTTAAATTAGAATCTGCAGCTTTTCCAGTTCTTTAACGAATGCTCAGAAGTTAACCATTTTCATTTTGCAGCACACGAAATCATACCTTTTAATGAAAGTTCTGTTTCAAAGTTTTTGCAGCCTAATACGTTTATCCATATTCATGGGGGAACATAGAGAGCTGTAATTATTTTTCTAGCCCACTGAGTTCCTGATTGTTTCAAATATTTATTTTTCTCTTTTCCCACTCAGCTGGGCGACACTGGTCGGTACACCTGCATTGCTTCAACCCCAAGTGGCGAAGCTACATGGAGTGCATACATAGAGGTCCAAGGTAAATCAATTAGGGTTTCTCTGTGTGGAGAAAATGCATAAAGGAAAATCAGAAATTGAAATGCAGAAGTTACCTGACTGTGTCATAAATTGCCAGTGCGGATGTGAACAGAATTTAGCTTTTACAGCTGCTTCCTGTCTGTACTCAGCATTTCTTTCTCCCTTGTTAGAGTTTGGAGTCCCAGTGCAGCCACCGAGACCCACTGATCCAAACTTGATTCCTAGTGCTCCATCAAAACCTGAGGTTACAGATGTCAGCAGAAACACAGTAACATTGGCATGGCAACCTAATTTGAATTCAGGTGCTACACCAACCTCTTACATAATTGAGGCCTTCAGGTATATGAGTCTCATGTGATCTTGCTGTACTTGTTTATATACAATATGTTGTTAAAAAAAGCACATGCTAACCTGCTGTTGTGTGTTTTGTCCTTAGCCATGCATCTGGTAGCAGTTGGCAAACTGTAGCTGAAAATGTGAAAACAGAGAGTTTTGCAGTTAAAGGGCTAAAACCTAGTGCAATTTATCTATTCCTTGTGAGGGCAGCTAATGCATATGGACTAAGTGACCCAAGCCAAATATCTGATCCAGTGAAAACTCAAGGTAAGCTTTTGATACTCAGCGTTTTAAGTATCCACAGTGGCTGTCACAAGCTGAGTGAGCAAAACCAGATGCAGGAATTCTGCTAGCTTTCATCTGTCTATCTATCCTGGCTATAATGTATGCTAGATAGTAAAATACGATGTTGAAACTTGCATTTCCCTATAGCATAGATTCTAAAAGCTGCTTAGACAGCATATTGCATTGCCTAAGGGAACCCTAGTATCTCTTATCCAACGATAGTTACATCTTGCAGAATAGGTCTTGTTAGCAACAGAAGTAATTAGTTACCACGCAAACTCTCGAGTTCTCTGGAAGTGTTGTTATTATTATGTCCAGTGAAACAAATGAGGCTTATGACTGAGACATACAGAGAAACAGCACATAATCTAATTTGGTTTCTGCTGCATTAGGAAACAGGGAAATTTAAAATTTGAAGGAATCGGGCATCATGAGCCAGTAAATAAGAGTTTTTGGCAATATATTAAAAGTATTGCAATAGTACTGCTATTGAAAGTAAAACAGTAGGGAAGAGGGACAATGTTTAAAGATAGCCAAGTGGAAGAAAAGGCCAGGCAGGCAGTAGCGCATGCAGGAATCATTCACTGACTCCAGCTATGATTGAGGTCCAGCTATGGACTAAATCCAGCAATGTAAAATTTATAATAACTTTGTGTTTACTGTAGAAAATAAATGACACTTGTGATGGCGTACAGGGAATAATGCACTGCAGCTTTGCAGCCTGCGTTTTTCCAGTTAAATACTTTGATTCTTAGGAAGGGAAAAACTGGACGTATTCTTTTTCAAAGTAAAAGTGATAGAGATCTTTTTTTTTTTTTTCCGTCTTTTCCTACTTAGTGGCGAAATTGACCCATTGGCTTATTAAGAGTGCCTGTGTTGTATGTTTGTTTCTTTGTTTGCATAAGTAAGTACATGTTTGTTTTTGAAAGGAAGTTCCTTAAAGGAAACAAAACATTTTCTTCTGGTGACTTTTCATTTGTTCTGAAGTTGGTCTGAAAGCAAGTCTTTCTCATCTCCCCTGGGGAGTGAACATTTTCACATTGCTGTCCTTTGTTATTATGCATTTCTTTTAATGAGTGACAATTTCAATGGATATATAGGCAGCAGAACCAAGGCCACGTGGAAAATAGAGATTGCACAGGTTCCTAGGTCTGTTACCAGAGAGAAATTTAGTAACCTTTTAGTGATTTCTGTATTCTTCAGAATAGGGCAACACATGTTATTATGCAGGCAGGCTGCCGTGGTCGGCACAAGTCCGTTTTTCATGTAGTGGTGGTTTCATTCCTGGAGATGAGATGAGGTATCAGGTCTGAATGTCCCAAATGACCTGGTCATTGTCCTGACTCTGACAAACAGTGAATGAGGCAGAGTATTCTGTTCACTCAGAGAACGGAATGGTTTATAATGGCATGGAAAACCTTTGCTGTCCTCTGAGCATCTAGTAGAGCTGAAGACCTGAGAACCACACAAAGCCCGAGTGAAAATAACAACTAATATAGAAAATTTTCATCAATAGTAAGAAATGTAATAAAATGTCAAGTTGTTTAAAGCAGTTCCACCTTTCTTCCCGTACTGCTTCAGTTTTGTGCAAGTTGTGGTCTAGCTAAGTTCAAAAATTTCCCAGTTCACTTTGGTCTCGAGGGTGATATAGTCTTGTCCTAAATGCACAGCCAGACCAGTAGCCTAACCTAACTTCATTTTTAGCTTTACCAGCATTAACAAGCATGTGCATAGCTGTTCTCACTGACAGTCGCTGTCCTAGAAACTTGGAACTGAAACAAGAAAACATACCTATTGGTGTGTAGCACAGACGTGCAAATGGCTGAGCCTATTAATAGTTTGAGTCATATTGTTGATGACTCATCTTTTATGACTAGCAAAGATAGAACTAATTATTCCAATAACTTTCCTGTTTCATTCTAAGCAGCATGTTATTTAGGCAACTCTCCAAACAGGAGCTTCTATCTTTAATGTTTTCAAACTTTTAGGGAGGGAAATACTCTGATAAATGGACTGTTTGGTGGGACATACTGCATGTGGATACAGGAGTGACTTCGTAGTGGGTTTTTTAGTTTTTTTGTTACCAGTGTTCCTTGCTAAGAATCCTGATTTGTCACGCACTGAATGCATGCTAACCTCAACTTGCTTCTTCAACTATGAAGAAATCCTGTCTTCTTGTAAATATCTTGAGGAAACTGTATGATAAAATTTCAAAGTGGCATAGGGAACTATATTTCTAGGAAGAAACTTGTCCTGATGCCTTATGCTGATGCAGTCTTACAATGTTTTTTTTATTATTTAGACAAGACCAAAAGCTGGTAAACTGAGAATATGACCACCATGCAAAAAGCACACTTTACAACTGTTACCCTTGCATTTAATAAGTGTCTTCTGTATCAGCATCAACTGCGCTATCCAAAACACAGCTTTCAAGATAGTCTACACACCTGCAGTGTCTTATTACAGTAGTTGTAGGTGTACATAAATATATGCACCATTTCTGTGTACTATCTCTTTGGCACTTCTTGTAAGCAGGCAGGTATGGAAATTTGCAAGGTCTTCAGAGAACAGAACCCTTGAAGATTTCCTGATCTTGCCTAGTCACTAGAGGAGGTCAGGCAGGGAAGTAGTAGACTAGAGGAACGTTAATGTAATACGTTATTCTGTATCTGGAATTAGATTAATTTAAAAAAAAAAAAAAAGAAATCACTGTAAGTACTTCTCATTAATTTCCCAGTCTGTGATTTTTAGCCATAGTCAGCATGGTATTTGTTTAAAATGAAGTGATCAAAGAGGGACATATGAAATCAATACAGAAACTATGTTACTCTGCTGTCCATAGTACATGTATATTTTAGACACCCCATTAGTGGTTGCCCTATAAATTTTATACATGTCTTACACTCATCTGTTTCACTTAAATATGCTTTTCAAGGGCTCTGCATGCAGAAGATATGTGTTTCCATTGTACCATTGCGTATTTTGAGAGGAATTTGTCCCTTCGTGCGTATGAACAATTATTTTAGCTATAAGATAGACCAAATGTCAGAAGAGCCAGACAGCACTCAACTGTGCTCTGCCTCTTGTTTACAGAAGTCACTTGCATCAGAGAAGCTGCAGACAAATGACTCATTTTTCTTTTCTTCAATTGTTACATTTCTTTTGTAATTAAAAACAGTAAGTTTGCCCATTAATTTATCTGAAGATACAGCTTCTGCTTTTGCCGTTCTTTATAGGTTTCCTGGTGTCTTGGAATTTGCAATGGCTGTTAGAACGTTTTCTCCTCCCAGCAGGAAAGAATAAAGAGATACTGCTGTAATCAGTTACCAAAGACATCCCTGAATGTGGTTTTTCTTTTTATGCAGCGTTTCCCTCCTGTTTCTCTCTGTTGAACAAAGTGCAGTACATTGATTTAGTGCTATCTAAGCATTAGTGATTTACTTGGGAAATACTTAATGTAGTTTTTTCTTACATAATTGGGAAGTACTTAGGGTAAACTTTATTAGTGATAGCATCATGTACTTTATGATATATTTGTATTTACATAAACTTATTTTAACAATCATATAACCTTGTGAGAATTGAATCTTAAATCATTACAGATGTTCCACCGACAAGTCAAGGTGTGGATCACAAGCAGGTCCAGCGAGAACTAGGTGATGTGGTACTACATCTGCACAACCCTACTATCCTTTCTTCCTCCTCAATTGAAGTTCATTGGACTGTAAGTATAAATCAGTATCATGGAGGTGGTTATATATACTGCTGAATTGTACTGTTTGACTGCAGTGGAGTCATATTTTAACAATCTGTGTAGTTTGTGTGCCTGCAAATGTTTTTCTCTGGAATGAATGGTACTTGGGCTTTGTTTTCCTACTTCATTACATTTTTTCAGGACTTTGTGTCTCCATAGAGAGTGCTGCGTACAATATGGTGAGAGTTTCAGAGTCCTCCTCTGGAAGTTAAAAGACTGATCAAAGCCGCCTTATGTCATATCATTTGAAGATTGTACACTGCCTTCTGTAGGAAGTGTATCCGTACCCTAATGAGATAACATGGGCACTTCCATGTCTGTCAGTCACCAGTGGAGAGAAATACTGCATAATTCTGTTTGAAAGTGTTACCTCCATCCTACATACATACAGAGAAACACACCCAAACCAATAGAGCCTCTTCTGAACCTGTCGTTTCCCATGGTGCTATGAATACACACAGTATGGGGAGAAGAGGCCAAAGGGGCAAACAGTTTTGAGATGTAGCGTTGACGTTGCCGTGACAGGAGGAAGCAGGAAGTTGGCCATGTGGAGGATGTAGCAGAGGAAATGAGAGAGTGAGGAAACAATACTGTATGTGTCCTGAAGCAAGGGGAATGAGAACATACATGAAAAAGATTCAAGTAGGCTTACAAGGCTCAGGCCTCAATGAGAGAAAGGATTAGAAATGGCTTACTGTGGGAGACATTTGGTAATCAAGAGGTAGAAACTAAGACAAAGAACAACATGGGGAACTGCAAGTACCAAGCAATGAGATAAGAAAATGTGATTCAAAGAAGAGCAGTTTTAAAACAGAATGCAGGATGACGTAAGAATGGGGGAAAGTTATACCAGGTGCAGGAATAAATCCAAAGGGACAGAGCTTTGAGGTCTTTTCAGGACTTCCATCTGAACATGTCAATATATTGGCAGGGACCGTATAGGGAGAGCAGAGTGTTGCCCCTGCCAGGCCATGGCAGAACATTTTGAACAAGAACAAAAGGTGTTTTGACTTTCAGAAGAGCTCTAGCCCACTGGAGTCCTGGTCCATGACCAGGGCTCCTCGGTGCTGCAGGAGTACAAATAATATCTGCTGTGTTGCATGGTAATTACACTGACACCTGCAGTATTGCCACTTGCAGCAAGCAATCTCCTCTTTTATCTAATAATATTAAAATGTCTTTGAGGTTCTTAGCGCGATTTTGTTTGACCTTTACTTACAGAACAACCTTTTCCAGACAGGCAGTTTTTGTCAGTCTCTTGGGTGGCCTGTGGGTTCTCTGCAATTTCAAAAATAAGCATTACCTCAGTTGTAACTAACGCACGCATTCTTTATGTGATTATTAAAAAATGAAACGTTGCTTTTTGGAGTAAAATTGCAAGCAAACAGTTTTATTATATTACTGTATGAGGTTTTTAAAAATAGGGAAAATCTGATGCACTTTTAAAAATTTTGTTAAAAGATAGTGAATACTCCATGAGAGATCACTTCTATAAGATAACTTTCTGTTTCAGTTATAGCCAAACGTATTCAGTCCCACCCTCATTTACATTAAGATCTCTTTCTTCATACATGTAGTATAAAAGGACCTCAGTCTAAAATGCACTCAGGACCACCAAGTATAATTTTGATCTGCTTTTCCAAGTCTCATCTGTGTTACCATGGGTTTTATAAGCCTCTTCAGAGCCCTCTCAAACCAGCCCTTTCCCTCCAGCAGAGGAGCCTGCGCTGAGTGGGTGGACATGGAGAAAGTGCTTGGACAAACCTGCCCCCTGACAGAGCCCAGCCTAATCACAGAGATGGAGATAGTGCCAGCTGGCTGCCCTTTCAATTTGCTTTCTCCAGAAGGAATCAGGCAGGAAACGGTGCTCATTTCATGGATTTTGGGAGGCTTCCACACTTCAGGAGAGTTGGCACGCTGTCCCTTTGATCTCTGTATTCATCATCCTGAGTTGTGGAGCTGTAGATCCCCTGCCCTCTTCACCCTCCTCCCTTGTGCCGTGTGCCTCCTGCCCTGCCGAGCAGATTCAGGTGGGCAGAGGTCTGGCCTGCCTGGGCGCCACTGATGCTCCGCAGATGCAAAGGCTGTTCATTTCATGGATCTGGGGCATATTATACAACTCTGTTATCCCCCTTTTATGCCTTCATAAATCCGCAGAAACCAGCACAGTTCTACCAGCATCAGATTAATGCACTTGTGAATCACGCCTGTAATTTGCTGTAACACAAGGAGCCTTTATCTGCTTCAGCAGCATTTTTTACTTTGAATAAAATGAACGGATAGTCCAAGGACTGTGTGTAGTGTCACAGACATCATTCCTGGTCATTCCTGGTTCATATTTATTAAACAATGTATTGTGTTCTGCTCTCTTCCCAGGTGGACCAGCAATCCCAGTATATTCAGGGATATAAAATTCTGTACCGGCCTACACCAGCATCCTATGGAGAGTCAGAGTGGTTAATCTTTGAAGTGAGGACTCCAACCAAAAACAGCGTTATCATTCCCGAGCTGAAGAAAGGTGTAAACTACGAAATCAAGGCCCGCCCTTTTTTTAATGAGTTTCAGGGAGCAGACAGTGAAGTGAAATTTGCAAAGACCCTGGAAGAAGGCAAGTAGGAGCCAGACTGTCTTCATCTTTCCTTTTTGAAGTTGTAGTCTGGCCTGCTTTCCTCTGATATGTTCATTATTTGATTTTGTTTGAAGTGCGTGCCGTTTGAGAACAGCAATCTGCGGCAGAGGAGGCTGTGTTGGACTGATCATTATGTGAATTGTTTGGTGACACAGAAGTAAATACTCAGAACCACATGCGAGAGACAGAGAGAGGGGGGCATGTGCAAAAATTCCCTCCAACACACAATGGGAAATGCGCTTTTTATCTTCACTCCTCCCTGCTGAGTTCATGGTCTGGTCACAAGTGACTTCTGTCAGATTCAAGCACTTACTAATCACTATCTTGAGTAGATAGCAGACACCACAGATCATCAAAGCGCTATAGCTGAGGGAATGGAAACCACATTTTTAGAGGGCTTTCATATCTAGATCAATCAGTAAGACAAAATGAAAAGATGAGTGAGGGCAACATATATAGTGGGCTAAATTATATATTTCAATCTCATACATGTGCTGAAAAGAGAAGGTTCATGAAGCTGTTCCTTTTGTTGCTGCTCGGGCATAATGAGTATGCAGGATGGCCAGTGCCTCTGAATAGGGATTTCAGTGCCTCTGTTAGGATGTGACACCTTTCCCCCTTCTCTCTTCCATCCCCAGCATAAATGCTGTGTATTGCTGCAGGTGAATCAAGAGGTGGGCTTAACTGCATTCCTCCTAAGTATCAGTTAAGCATCCAGTTTTTAAAGACTATTTAAAATGCAAAACATACATTTTTATTATAAATGTGTTAGTTAATATTAACACATCCTGTCCCGATTTTCATAAGTTTTTGTTTACTCATTACTTACACATGAGAGGAGCTGAGGTGAACCATTCTGTTCGAGTAAATTTATACCTTTTATCTTTCAAAACTGTTGATCCTGGATGAGGTGATTGAGGAATTCAGTGCTCAGGACTGTGGCGTTTAAGTAATGGGTAGGTGAGTTTGGGGAGTCTGGTGACCAGTGTGACTTTTCCTGTCCTGCACAGCAAGACTGCAGCAGAACTCAGGAGCCTGGCTGCAGGTTCACATCACTTTCCTTGTGTATCATTTTAGCTTCTGGGGAAGAACTGCCCTTAATGAAGGGCTTAAGATAATTTGTGTAGCCCAGAAACCAGCTTCCTCTTAAAAAAAGCTTGCTGCTGTGTCTGGTGAAATTAACCATTCAATCTTTCTCTCCAAACAAACAGCTCCCAGTGCTCCACCTCAGAGTGTTTCAGTAACTAAGAACGATGGGAATGGGACGGCAATTGTGGTCACCTGGCAGCCGCCCCCCGAGGACAACCAGAACGGGATGGTTCAGGAATATAAGGTACTGCTGGCACACCTTGATCTCCTGGCAGAGGGAGAGAGTATTGGCCAGGTAGTGACAGATGAGGTTGTTTGTGGATGCTTGGCTCCATCTACTGGTTAGTCAAAGCAAATGAGCTAGGAAATCCCTTCTTTGACTCAAACTCCATATTTAGTAATTTTCTCAAGATGGTAGAAAGCAATTAAAGCAGCCTCCATAAATCAAAGCAAAGGGTCAACACTCCTAATTAAAACAACTGCCGTATTGCCTTCATTATAAATTGAGAAATGCACACACAAGTAGAGAGGGAACCATACCTGTTTGAGAACTGTCTTGTGACTCGAAGACGTTGGCCAAGGTAATAAATATAAACAGGCTTAATGATTTGAAAAGCTCAGGGATAATAATTAACAGTTTAAGATCTGAGTAAATTATGCATAACTGGGTAGTTAAAACAAATGGAAAACTTTCAAGTAAAGAATGTGCTTGTATAATACTGAATGTATTTAGTGTAGAGAATTTTTGCGTTTCTTTCACACAAGCATAGCTCTCATTATGCTATTTAATTTTTAACAAATTGTAAGTACATTATAAAATATTTATTATTTGATGTTCATTTAACAACATACACTGTACTTATTTTCAGTTCAAATTGTTTTGCAATAATTTACATGGCAAAGTAAATGAAGCTGATTTTTCCTAAGCAAGCTACAGAAATTTTAAATGTCTAGTTGTGGATATCAAGTAGGATTTATAGCCACAGAGAGGCAGTATCTTTTGTTTCAGTCTCCTACAGATGTGCATTATCGAGAACATTTTTTGAAATAAGAATGTCTTGACTATTTTTGCAGGTTAAAATACTGTGCTATAGACACATATTCCTAGCCATCAAAACTCATTCTCCTGGGTTTTGTTGTTTGGTTTTTTTTTTTTTCCTTAGCAGAAAAGGGAAGGTGAAGAGATTGCTAAGCTTCATGGTCAATTTAGAATAATAAAATGCCTTTCAGAACTTGGTCAACTGGTAAAAAAATCAGTTTATGGCTTAGATTCAGATATATGATGTAATTGGAAAAAAATACTTGCAAAGTTATTTTATTTAAAGACAGACCTTGAGCAGAAGACATGAAATTATTTCCATCAAAAAACTGCATCAGAGGGATGTTAAGGTTGTAAGGACAAAACAATGAAAGTCAGGAAATTCACATTTCCGAGTGGATATAGTACCTAACATACCTCCTAGCATTCAGAGGTAATAGGCTATCAGGTGTAGGAGCAAGAGTCTTGTAGTGGTTATGTAGCAGTAGATGGCACACTGGCATGTTTCACATCTACATTTATTGTGTGGATGCCATTATTTTTCTTTCTGCTTTTCACCATGGACAGAAAACACAGTGAATATATATGTAATTGCTATTTAAGTTGCTATATGTGATTAATATTTTTGTCTAAAATCTAAATAAATGCAGAACCAGTAATTTAAGATTAAGAACTAGTAACAAGAAAAAACCAAATGTAAGTCCTGTAAAATTTTCTCTTTTCTTCTTTCCTCTTTGTTCTTCTATCTCCTATGTTTTCTCCCAGAAAAAAAAGGTATGCGTATGTGGGGGAATTATTTTATTTTCTCGGTAACTTGGATCTAAGGCAAGAGTGTACGTACTTTAATTAAAGGATAAAAGAAATAGCAAGGAGGATACCATCTTAAATGAAGAAGTGTCAGTAGCACACAGAAAAAGCCAGAAATTCAAATCACAGCAGAAGTCGTTCCCTCCTTCACTAGCATGAAGTTAGAAATTCCGTTGTTATACTAATTCTTTCTTCAGTTATGTGTCTATTATAATGTGAATTCCTCCTTCCTTCGTAACATTCTAAAAGTTTGTTTTCACTTGCCTTTTTAGGTATGCAATCAAATATATTACGGCAAATACTGAACAATCTGATGTTAAACCTAACATTCTTGTTTTGTGAATTTCTCCATGTATTTGAGTGCCTAAGAACAAAACATTTTTATGAATTAGTAGTGCACAGTTACAAGTACATAATAAATTATTTTTATTGTTTGCACGTACACCATTGTACAAGGTAGTAGTAACAATTTCTGTGAGAAGGAAGTAAATCAAAATGTAGATTTAAATCTTTAGTTCCTCACTTTATTGAGTTCTTATTTACATAAGAGCATTTTATATATTACTAATAATTATGCTACTACTACTGACTGAAACAGTTTCTACTTAGTACCAGAATATAAAAAGGAGATTCTCATTGTGTGCCCTGACTTGCTCTGCAGCAGCAGCTATGTGTATGCTGCATTGGGATTCTATTTCAAAGGAACTGAAAATACATTTCAGATCCTCACGGTGTCCCACTAGCATTGTTTCAATCCTTGGCATCCAGAGAAGGAAAAAAGGTGTTACAATGCCCTGAAGGTGAAATAGAATTTCCAGTGTCCAAGCAGTAAGGGCTCTACAGAAAGGGCCCTAGCAGTTGTTCTAGACATGAAACTGACTCACTCACCTGGCAATCCCCACAGCAGCAGAATTGCATGAGAGATTAAGGGCAGCTATCTGGGTACTAAATCTTTTAGGAGCTCCACATGTCAAAAGCAAAATCTTCCCTCTTGCATAGAATTAGCACACGTTCAGAAATGCTGCTTTCTCAGGAAAGTTTGCTTCTTTACAGATAAAGTTAACTATTTGAACTTTCTGGATAAATATTCATTGTAGATCAATACATTTGTGGAAAGGGAATAAAAAGGAAATCAACACACGTTCATCAATTTTTTAGCAGATCTGGATTAGCTGCTACTTTATCTTTAATAGCAGTTGGGAGTTCAACCATACTCTTAAAAGCATTTGCCACATCAGTGGTGCAGGCCTAAAGAGATAAAAATATCTCATCATATTGTTTCTCACTGGTGTGAAGTTGTTAGACCTGTGTCCTGATCTCAAACAAAAAATCAGATCTGATATCATGTTGTTGTCTCTCAACAGAAGATGGCATATTACTCAATCCTTGCCTTTTGCTGCCATTTAAAACAAAAAAAAATGATTGGATTCCAGCATGACATTGGTTCTTTTGTGACGAAATGTGATGAAAGAGTTGCCTTTGCACATGAGTGAAGAAAGCTTTGCTTGAGGAATTATTCCTGAACAAGAGAATTGCAAATTCATTTAACTGAATGCTCTTACTTTGTTGTTTATGTGAACAATTCTTGGCTACAGGGCTTCCCTTATTTGTTCCCTGTTACTAATGCTTTTAGTTTTATTAGCACTAATGTCACTGGTTGAACTGTGAGTGAATTATGATAAATCCCTCAAATAATTTTAGCGGTTGGAGCTGTTCTTTGGAACAAGAAGTATCTTTTCAGTATTCATACAGTGCCTGGGACAGCAATCCATGACTGCAGATGTTGGAGTAGTGACAAATGCTCATTTTCTTTATCCAGCAGAAAGAAAAGTGTCATCTTTCCTTCTGCTTATTCTCTGGTGTTGAATTCTGAACACTTATACATACCATACACTTACTTCCTTGCAGGTTTGGTGTCTTGGCAATGAAAGTCGATACCATATAAACAAGACGGTAGATGGTTCTACCTTTTCTGTAGTCATCCCCTCCCTAGTTCCTGGTATTCGATATAGCGTGGAAGTGGCAGCAAGTACTGGGGCAGGACCTGGAGTGAAAAGCGATCCCCAGTTTATCCAATTAGGTAAGCCTGCTGGTAATCCTGCCTATTGGTTTCAATGGCTTTTGTTTGTTTGCATTTGTCTTTTATGGCGCCAGAAATACTTTCAAGACAAGTGAAATATATAGTGTTACCTGATCTCTAGAATAGCAGGATTTGGCATTTCTGGTTTTAAACTTGCCTTAGAACTGCATTCTAAAGGTAGGATTTTAGCAACACAGGTTTTTTTATCTCCCAATTCAGCAGTGCTATTTGGTTATTGATTTTTCAAAGTGAATTTTCGCACTTAAGACTGGTGTAATAAAACATGTAGGGGAGTATGAATCACTAAGTGTTGGCTCACTTTAGTTTAGGGATGTAATTTGTCTTATTCAGATTTTATCTTTATTGCAGCAAAAAAAAAACAAGAGCAAGCTAAAATTAGGCATAATAAATATCAACTATGTGTGAAAGCTAGTGTATAACCTGAGTACAGGAAAAAGAGATACACAGGTGATTTACAGTAATCTTGACCTCCTAACTGTATTTAAAACCAAACATCTCTCTCTCATAAGTGCAGATCAGGGGCATTGCTCCTGGATGTATCTGGGAGAAATGCATCTATGCTGTTTGTTAGCTGAAGATTATTTAAAAGTAGCTTTAGATATAGTCTTATGCTGCTTTACCAGTACACCTGTATCAAAATTCCTTATTGTTACAGTATATAATTGTGAAAGCAAAGTCAGCATGTTGCTTTGAACTTTATGTCCCGTCTGTCTCTGTACCATTAGTGGATCTTTCTTGTTATTTCACCTTTTGTATTTAAAAATCTATAATTACTGCATGTGAAAACAAGACCAAATGACTAATACATTCTCTAGACAATTACATGGACATTTTCTTGGCTATTAAAATGAAGGTCATCTTTAACTTATTGAACTTGTATAGGCGTATGGTACCCAATTACATTAACAGAGATTTTACAATAAAATTACACACAGTTTATATGATATTCCATTAATACATGCAAAACCCCATAGTTATTTATCTTTCCTACAACCACCTTTCCAGTTAAAGTCAAGTTTGTTCTATATGGCTTAGATTTTGAAAACTTTAAATTAGTGAGGCTTATGAGTGTAAAATAGTGGGGTAACTTCAAAGCTAAAGACTTCATGAGGACTTTTTTTTCCTTTTCTCTGACGATAAGCAAATGCTAAATGAAAGTGATTTTTATAGCGCAATTTAAATCACTTTGGGGTTTTGGTAAGTGGAAAAAGAAACCAAAGATACTCTGTCAGGGTAAAATTTTTGCCTGCTTCTGTGGTCCTGGCCTTTACTGACACTATGTTAGAAAGCATAAAGCAATCACACACCTCAGAGGGTGTTCAAATGTGCAAGTCTGGTAGAATCCTCGTATTTCCTTGTGGCTGGGGTTTGCTTTCATAGTCTGTACTGCTTGCTTCTAATTAAGTGGCATGGCCAAATCTACATATACTGTAGTAAAAATCCCTTAATTCGGTTGTTACATGGCGAAGACCTGGAGACAGGAGTCTTGTGGAGATCCATGCCACTAGAAGCAGCACAAAGAAATATCTAGGCAGTTCTACAGTCCTTTCAGCAGCTACAGGAGGCTGCTGAAAATTAGGACTTAAAACTTAAGAGGAACACCCTTCAGTAGCACAGATCAACCTAAAATCATAAAGGCAGAAGAATGACTGCACTTTACCTAACTCTACACTGTGATACAAGTTCTCCTGCAGCCCCCGCAAGGGATCACATTCTTAGTTCTTGGATGTGCTCCCAGTGTGGGGGTGGAGCAGATACTGGTGTTTTCTGGTAGCTCTTCTGAAGAAAGAAAATTAATTTGTTGATGTCATCAGTTGGCACTTTTCACCAGCAATAAATTACATGGTTACAGAGAGAGGCAGGGGAGGCCAGGGAGGGGGAGGAAGGAGGACTAAGGATGCTACTTTTAGAAAGAGTCCTGACTCTGTGCCTACGTGCTATAGAAACTGCGTGTTTGCCACTGACAACTTCAAGTTTCTGCATTTCTATCACTGATCCCAACTATTCCTTCAGGAAACCTTTTCCTGATATCTGAACTAGTACAATCTTTACTTTTTTTTTTTTTTAACTAATTGAGTATTCCATGTGTGGAAACAGGATAAAACAGGATATACTTTGTGATTTAGATATTCACCTCCTTTTTTTTTTAAGAACATTTCATTAAAGTCAAACATCTGTCTCCTTATAATATGTTTTTCTTACAACAGACTAGGTTGTGGCTGGCTCTGGAGCATCCAAAGAAGAGGGTTTTTTCCCCATTGTGGCCCACTGTCTTGCATAGCAACCTCATATTTGAGGTCGCTATGCGCTGCAGGGTACTACTGGGTTTGTGACTGTGACAAATGCCAGGGCTGAGTTTCAGCCAGGTGTGTGACAGGAGAAAGCTTCACCTGTTGGAGGCCGCCTTCCAGAGCAAGAGGGGAGGGCAGGAGGCATTGGATTCTCAGAGAGCTGAGGTGTGCGGTCGCAGTCCCGTGCATCAGCAGAGCTGTGATAACTGATCTCGTGCACCCACTTAACCTGTTACAAAGACAGGTACAAATTGTAAGCTCAAAGCTCTTTCATTTTGCATGTCTCAGCTGACATGAAGCAGCTCACTGAGCTGCAGTGCCCCACACTTCCCATGTCACTAGGGACAAGCCAACAATATACTTGTTTGTTATTCAAAAATCACCTTTCAGTGTTTAAAATCATGAGATCAACTGAAAAATCATGTATCTTCTCTAAAACACTCCCCTTGGGGCTTGTGAATCTTCCTCTTGGCTTTTGAATGAGCTTTTAAAGCTTTCTGTGGAATTCCAAGGGCTGGAAACCATTTGCTCTTTTTAAAAGAAAAGTTAATATTTTACAAAAGACTTCAAGAGTTTTGGTGGTAAAGAAAAAAATCCGTATTTCATGAGAGCTCACCACAGCTAACTATATTGTCCTTATAATACTGTGGAGGAAAAAATCATAGAATTTTGATAGAACTTTTTTTCTTGTCATAGTGTGTAGCTTCAGGACATTGGTTACAAAAATGCTCAGTACAAAAAGGTGAGAATTATAACAGCAAATGTTTTTTTGCTGACCTCTAGCCTAACTCTTATACAGTGGTGGGATACTACCTATGATAGTTTGGCAGTATTACCTTTGCATGTTGGCAAATAAGTAGTGAAATTGGAACATATTGCAACATATTTTGTTCAGGGTACCGGCTCTGAGAAGCCCCACAACTGCACTTAATATTACTCTTAAGCACATAATTTGTATGAATATATGGTATGCAGTTACTTATTAAGAAGTATCTGCACAATTATTATTGATGTTGAGTGCATTATTCAACCAGTGAATGTCTCAAGTGTACAAAACACAAGAAAGTCTCATTGAATCTTTATTATTCTAATTGCTTCATTTAGGAAATGTGATTTGTCAACTAACTAGCATGCCTTTGGGGATATTGTTGTGTCAGCCCTTCAAGTACTTCTAGTGTGATAGTTATAAGGTTTTGTATAAGGTTGTTTTGTTGATATTTTTGTCTTGTGCCTGCAGACAACTTGAAGAGAGTAATCTTTTTTTTTTTCCCCTCACAGCAAACCCTTCCAAATCAGCTCAGTGCTGTCTCCTCAAACTTTTTATTAGACGATTGAAGTGCAAAACTGATATTTTTCCAGTTTTGGAAAGATATATAACTAGAAAGGAAACAAAACAGCATATTCTTAACCTGGTAATATTTTACCAAATAATTTCCATATTGCATCGTGCACATATATTTGAGGAAAAACTCAAAACATTATGTTGCAGAGTCCAGGGGTTTTTTAAGTTTTGAATTGCCAGAATTAGCAATGTCAACAAAACTTAGATCTTCCTATTTACTGTTTGTACATTTTGTGTACTAAATGAAACAGGCTTGTGGAAAAGTACTGTTCCGTAGGTTGTACACATACAGGGCAAAGTCAAGGTTGCTTGCACACCTGTGAACCTGGAATTTCCTCTCTTTTCTGAATCTTTGGCATTCCAATCTTAATTGTATATTAATATTTTATTTAACATTTAACAACTTAAATGTCAGTTTTTACATTATTATTTAT
The DNA here is from genome assembly GCF_000699245.1 of Pterocles gutturalis. Classification (NCBI taxonomy): domain Eukaryota; kingdom Metazoa; phylum Chordata; class Aves; order Pterocliformes; family Pteroclidae; genus Pterocles; species Pterocles gutturalis. The sequence continues at coordinate 133,317 of NW_010128619.1, read as the reverse complement.
ATTAATATTTAACAGTAGAGAATTAGAGGTCACACTTTTTCTCAATGTAAATTCTAACTAGTTGTCATTGAAGTTGGAAACTTGGAGCTTCAAGACAGTCGGATTGGATAGCTTGTAAGCAATACCCATAGCAACATTATCTGTGATTAAAAAGAAGGCTCTTATCTCGGGGTAGAAGAAGAAGGGATGAGTCACTGTGATAATATGCTGGTTTCAGGGAGTTGTGGAATCAGCCTGCTCCAACAACTCTGAGGCATTTTCAAGTATATTAAATGCTGCGGCTGCTGCTCTGGCAGTAAGATGCACTTTGCCGTAAAATGTTTATGTTCACTTATTATTTTGGCACGTCTCCCTGAGGACTGCAAGCAGGAACAGGAATGTTGATTATGAACCGTTTATATCTCACTCAAAGCTTCCAGAAATTTCCTGGGGTGAAGAAAAAGTACTTTTTTTAGTTCAAGAGCTTTTTTTCCTGACTGATCATTCAGAATCTCACAGGACTGTTATGGAGAGGGGAGATGACCTTCTCAAATAAAAGCTTCCACGACAATGTTCCTGGAAATTCTTGGTAATGAGGGGTTCACTAGATTTCATTCTCTTTGCTTTATGTTTAGCTTACTTTCTATTTTTGAATTACAAGAGGAACAGGATATGGGTCAAATGTGGCCTCTTGAAAGCCCTTCCATCTTTTCTATAGTGTTGTTTATATGACTGTACATGAACACATGCACATTTTTCTCTTCAATGTGCCGTAAGCCTCGTCTCTTGAAAGCAAATATATTATTATGCTGTTCTGATGCTTGCAGTGGCTAGCAAAATAATACCATTAAATGAATCTTAATTAAAAATTAGAACAATAAATGTTCAAAGAGATTCTTGAGTATTTTGTAATCTTCACACATGCATTGACTGAGCAACGTAAGATGTTTGTGTATATAAAAGTACTGTCTTTCTGTATGGCTGAATTGTTGACATGTTTAAAAAACAATCTTCTTTGGCTTTTGAGTTTGTGATTATACCACCCCCCCCCCCCCCCGAATTTATTGTTTTAAATATATATATTTAAAGGATTAGAGAAAACATATTTATCAGTCTTCTAAATTTATTCAGGACCTGGAAATCTTTTGTTCTATTCCATTAAGATGTACAAAGTAGTATCGTTGTTTAAAAATATAGAAATAGTTGGCTTACTCATCTTGAAAAGAGACTGATGATGCAAGTTTTCATATCTAAGAGCTAAGAGACAAAAGATGAGATAGAGAGTGACATATTTAGTTCATTGGTCACAGTATACTTTATACATTTAAGCCCATCTGGCCACTTGTGTGGAACTTCACTTGGCTGTCTCCATAAAATCTGAGGCAACCCATCTTAACCTTGCACAAATAGGCATGAAATCTATAAACCCAGCAGACACAAAGGGTGTGTTAGTAAGAAAAGAATGAGTCTGCCTGGTGAACTTTCAGACTAGACAGTGGCCCTTACGATAACAGAAGATAAAGGGACCTGAAATATGAAATAAAATTTCCAATAAGGTAACAGTCAAAGGCGGTGGCGATTTCTCTGCAGAATAGGTATTTGACATCAATGTCGCAAAAACTGAAATCTAGAATTCTTCACTGGAAGAAGCTTTTATTAGTTTAACCATTTCCCATTCAAGAAGGTATCCTTTTCCAGAGGAGGTTTGTTGTTTGTATGATTTGTTGTGATTCCATCTCCTCTTTGTATTGCAGTTTCTTATATTTTATTTAGGCTTATTTTGGAAAAATATGAGACATGTCGTCATCAAAAAAAAACCCTGTTCACTGCTTAGGGAAAAGGTATTGGTTTTTAAGTTAATAGGTTTTCATTTCTTATGTAGTTTATATGAATAGAATTAGTAATAGCACCTTTTCCCTTAAAGCACTAATCTTTCATTCGGAATCTGATGTCACTGCCCATAGTGAAAAACAACTGATTGTTGGATTTACACAAGAGTAAAAATGTGTATTTCAAAGACTAAGCTGTGGAATGTGTAAAGCAATATCTTCTCTGAGTAAAGGTTTCAAATTCTTGCCCTCCACCCTGTGCAGTAATGAAATTTCCAGTAAACGCTCACTGTAGTGTTAAAAAAATCAGGAAGGCAGTATTTTTTCTTTGAGTTGCTTCATTTCAGTTAGAAGGCATTGGTCACTAACTCTATTCTTACTATTCTATTCTAACTATTCTTACTGCTGTTCCTAGAAGGTTCTTGCAAAAGTTCAGTACAGAAAGAGCAGACAAGACTGATTCTTTTACAGGTGCTTTCTCTATTAAAATAATTATAAGTGTGTGGAAAACTACGTATTTTTTATTTTGATGTGGGATATTTAAGGATAAACTTTTTGAAAAGGGCTGCTTGTTCAGTAATAATGAGACTGCTTGACTATTTTTAACAATTCATAACTCATTTTTTAGTGATCTGTTAGCTTTTTCATACATGTCAAGACAGGATTGGTTGTTTTGTACTTTTACTTCTTTACGTCCTTTTAAATAGTATTTTTTAATTGAGAACAAAGTGAGAGACTGCAAAGAGTACATTAGACGGTGTAATACAAGATTTAAGTAATCTGTCAGAAACTGCTAAATTAAAATGTATCCCTGAATACCTACCACATGTGAATGTACTTTGAATTTGTAATTCTTCTGTGCTTTTCATTTATGAGAGTGGATGTTTGGGTAGCTGACTTCTACACATTCACAGAACTCAAAGAACAGACTATACATGTTTCATACCTGAGCTTTCTTTTACTTACTGTGTTCTTTGCTGGCTTTTTGAAAAAATTTCTGGTGAAAAAAAAAAAAAGCTGGTGATGCTTTGCTAAAATAAAAATTGAAAAAATAGCAGTCCCCAAGTTTGAAATTTATGAGCCTAACTTTCTATTTATATGCTTAGCAGCCTGATTTTAGTGGGGTTCGTAAACAAGCAAATGTCAGTGAAGTTGGAGGTACGTGTCTTGTTTGGAAAACAAAACATTTCTATGTAGACCTCTAAAAAGAGATTTTCAAGAGCAGTCTTAAGGATTTTTCCTTGAAAAACTGGACTACAATTATGTCAGTTCTATTCATGCTGCCTTTTACAGATGCTCATTCAAATTAATTGGGTATTTTGCATGCCTTTTTTTCAGATTCTCATGGAAACCCTGTGTCTTCAGAGGATCAAGTCAGTTTAGCCCAGCAGATTTCTGATGTAGTGAAACAGCCTGCCTTCATTGCTGGAATTGGTGCAGCCTGTTGGATTATCCTTATGGTCTTCAGCATCTGGTTATATCGCCACAGGAAGAAGCGAAATGGACTCACTAGTACTTACGCTGGTATCAGAAAAGGTGTTGTATTATATATTTCAGTCTGCTGGCTGCTGAATGCCTGTTTACTGGCTAACTTTATCACCAGTCTCTTGTTCTTCTAAGATTTGATGCAGGAATAATCAAATTACTTCAATACTTTCAGGAAGTGTGGATCAGGAGCCAATGCAGAAAGCAGCAATATTTATGTAACCTGTTAAACCTGGCTTTAAAGCTTAAGCCTTTAGCAAAACACCTTGACTACTCTTACAAATGAGAAATACAAAGATGGATTAAAGGCTGGGAGCTTCCAATATGCCCTTGTACCTGACACTGTACTATCTGAAAAGGAGCCTAGTGGATGGTAGCTCATTGTCCCTCCTGTTCAGTCCTTTGCTTGCTGCTAAGAGTACTAACAGTGGTGTACATTACAGTAACGCTTTTGGTGCGTGTACTTGAATTTCCTTGTGTTCCGGGGAATGTGGTGAAGTGACTGTTTGGAAAAACTCAACAGTCAATAATACTTTCCAAGACTCTTTCATAAATGGTGTTGCAAGACCCTTCGTTGGGACTGAATTCTGGGACTATCACATATTGCATCTGCATTTGGTTAGACTGGCAGCAGCGGGACTAAAAGTACTCTTCATTTTCATGTTATTGATAACTTTTATATCAGATTGTCGATGGGCAAGCAGTGCTTTACAGCATACTCTGTGACAAATCAAACTAGAATCTCTCTGTGGAAGATCTTCTGGACTAAAAACTTCATTTCTCCTGATTCAGTAATCTTTTGATTAAGCCCTGAAGTTAAAGCTGAATTCAGTAAGCTACAGTTCATTACATCAAATAAATACCTCATAGGCACTCATATATTGAGAACTATAAATTCTGGAATGAATCAGAAAATGGGAGATCCTGCTTTTGAATTAATAGAGGGAGAATGATATTTAGCAATCAGAAAAATAGACCTAGACTTAAAAGATGCACACATCTTAATGTATGAAAGGTGTTGTGAGATTATGTTCTTTAGTCTTAGTATGTTCTTTAGAATTTATATGTATGGGCAAGACAGATACACAAATATAAAATGTTTTTAAAAACTAGCAGTGTGTTGCTGTGAAAAAGAAGCAGTGCTAAAAATAGCAACTGAGTGAGTGGAAACATGGAAATAGTTCTGTAATGTTGCAGAGTTTAGGTGTCCTCCGTGCCATTCAAGTGTCAACACTCATGGTCGACTTCAGGCACAGTGGTTGTAGTGGAGTTGTAACCACAGAAATCAGGGATTAATTTCACCTTTGATTTGTTCTGCTAGGATTTCTTAGATAAGACAGACCTGACATTCTGCTGCATTGGCCTGCACTGTTTTGTTTTACTAATAGCATGCTGCCATACTGCCTTTCTACAGTTCTATCAAACTAACATTGCTATGCTCTCAGCGGTACCTATGATTAAGCAAAAGGCATACAATTTGTCCTTAAAAATGGTTACTTTAATGACATCAGCTTTTGTTAAAACAGCTGTGTTTTTCAATATCTGTAAAAATATCTTTTGTGTAATTTGTTGGGGATTTTAATGAAAATACACAGAAAAGTAGGGTCTGCATCTGTGTTATCAAGTATTCTTCAAGAAAAAAAGCTATCTTTAGTGAAATATAAATTGCAAAGTAGTTTGCCACTCTGCAGTGCATCAAGTCATCACTGCAAGCCCAAACTTTCTTCAGTCTTGAATTTATTTTTATTTTTTTTTATATTTAGCTTCGGGCCTGACATCTGTTAAAATACTTTACTACTCCCACGCATACATATTGTACTAGCACTCTTACACACTCAGAAGAGTTTATTAATAGAAGCTCTGAGACTTAAGTTGTTCTTTCGTGTGGTAGCGATAAAGATTTCATTTAGTTGAATCTCTGCTCATCTGTTCCTCAATTCCTTAAGAAACTAAACTAGGTTTAGTACTTAGCTCACAGAAGAGTAATGAGACAGTAGTTCAAGATTTTTTTCATGTCCTTGTGATTGCAAATTAATTTTGAGACACTTGATTCTCTTTTGAATAGCTCTGGTTTAAATGCACCTTCTATTTTAATGAAAGCTTATTACTATGATTCTATATTTTTGAATGTAGCTAAATTAAACTTCACTGTGTGAAAGGCCTAGTTCAAAGAAAATACAATGGAATTCGCAAGATAAAGAGCTGTGCTCCAAATGAAGTCTGAAATGGTCAAATTCTCAGAGGTTTTTCTTTTTTTGCTTAGTGTCATATCCCTGGAAACAAACTGACTTGGTAAAAAGGGGGTGAAACTACATCATATCCTAAATTGTAACAACAGGCACTCTGGACTCCCCCCAGAGATCAGAGTTACTGTAAAAATTAGACTGAGCAGTTGTTCTCCTAGCCAGAACCTTTTATTTCTGTGCCAGGTTTGCTGATCAAATTCTGTCTCAAGGCTACTTTAAGTGAATATTTTATTGTTTCTCTTAACATTTCTCTTTGCTGTCGTTAGATTGAGAAGGACTATGTTAGCCTTTTTTCTGCCCATCAGTGATAGAAAAACTATACTGTCTTGTCAACAGGAGGGGGAGCATGTGCTAATAGGAAGAGCAGATGCTGGTGCTCTGTATTTGGATTAGAGACCCTATTGATCCAAAGAGGATTTATAGTGTCTGTGAGAGTGAAGATTGTCAAGCAATGTCATTGTTCCGTTGTTAACCTTTCCCTCTTAAAGCCAAGTGTTGAAAGGTATAAAGGTCTTACATCTAGGGAGATATTTTTCCTTTTTTTTTTTTTTTTTTGGTAATTATTTAAGAAAGAAAGATAACTGTTAAACAGTCTTGTCTAGGAAAACAAAAATTAATTGCTGCAGTAGACTTTAGTGACTTTATTACAGTGAGAGTTGGTGCCATTCTTGATTCAGGAACAGTAAAACAGCAGTTCTCTTTGTTCCTTTATATGATTATTATTTCCTTACTGAATACTTCAGTGTGCCTATTAGTTCAGAGTAATGAGCATTTACTTAGTGAACTGCAGATAAGATTCAATAGGACCTTGATAAGGCTTTGTTAAAGGAATTTGCCATTCTGCATTCTAAAATGATTAACAGTATGGGGATTTTGTTGGTGCTAGGATTTTCAGAAAGACTTAAAATACCAAACTGAGGGGTATTTGAGAGGCTCAACGACAGTCCAGTCCCCTCAGGAGCACAACAGAATATCAAGCTTTTTATTTTTTTCAGAATAGTACCTGCAGAGACAAGCTTCTTTCTGAATCACAAATTTAATTTTATTTCTATATCAATGTGACTGAACTACTGGATTAGTTATATACATTTGTTTTATGTTCAGCTGTCTGCTAGTTTTATACTAATGTGGTATGTTTCCCTTTCTCTCTTCAGCTTAATAACCAGTTTGTATTTTGTTTTGATTTTTCAGTCCCGTCTTTTACCTTCACACCAACAGGTATATATTTGCACTTTTCCCCCCTTCTTTGTTACTTTAGCATGTGTTTGTGGTACTGTTTCTCTTTTTCTGACATAACCAGCCCAGCTATTCTGAAGGTTTTTTTAAACAATTCCATCAATGACAGGTATTATTTTGTTCTCTAAGTAGTGTATATTTGCTTTGTAGCTGACCGTTTCTTCTGTTTGTATGTAACATTTTGTAGCATACCATTTGATGCAAGCATGCCATTTTGTAGCATGATCTCATCTGTTTGTACAACCTGGGCTCTCTTCTTGCATATTACGATGGAGTAGTGCGGCCTTCTGCATCTAGCGATACAAAAGGTGCTTCTGATGGAGGAGGAATGACTTAGCAGAGCCCAGATGCTGACTTGAAAGGGATTCAGTGGGATTATAGTTGGTGAAACATTTGCTTCTTTTCTTTCCTCTGAATCTGCATTAATCCAGTGACCTAGGAGTTGTCTGCTTTGGAAGATACAGATAATCAAATTGTTAGAGCAGTTAGATTTCCTTGCTTGCTGCCTTCAACTGTATTTATGCTATGAAATTTTAAAATAATCATCCTGTTCTGCATCAGCGGAGGTGCATTTCAAATTTGGGTTGGATTTAAAGTCATCTTCTGTTCCTTTTTGCTTGTAAATGTACAAAATATGACCTAATCTCAGCCCTAGCCCACCAAGGTCCATGAGAGCCTTTCCATTCTGTAGAGCTGACCTTCAGTCAGTCCCACAGTCTGGCAGCTCAGCGGCTCTTGCTCTACAGTAGATACAATTCAACACATTCAGTCCCCACCAGTGTACTGCAGGCATTACATGCTGCAGCCTGAGTGAACAGGCAGGTTGTCTCTTCCTGCTTTGTTCTAAATCCCTGATTTTCACGAGGTCTGTGAGACTTGCAGGACATGTATATCCAGGCAGGGTAGAAACCGCCTACCCCTTCTCTGCAGACTCATGGTAGCAGGCCATATTAGATCGAAATCAGCACTGTGCTGATATGGCCTCTGGGCAGCAGCTGAGTTGCATCCTTCCAAGTTGGACCACGTATAAAGCAATCTCATATCTGTCTGTGTTCATCCACATAGACCTAATCGTCATGGGTTAGGTTCTTATCCAGGTGCTTTTAATCACAATGAATAGTACTTTGTTTCAAAAGTAATTCTATTATGTTCAGTGGAGTTGCTTACTCTTCAGCATGAGTCAGAGTGGCCCTTAATGTTTCTGAAGTCCTTTGAGATCCACAGTAGAGACTAATACAAACTATTATTATTTTGCTGTCACTTTAATTGGCTTAACAGAGGGATTCTGTTGCAATCACAGTTGTAGCACACTACTGAAATTCTGCAGAGATTGGTAGGTTAGCTAAAAAATATTTTCTCATTTGGTTTCTTAACATTAAAAGAAAATATCAGGGCTCCATAAGATATGTCAGAGCTGCAAAAGAAGTAACACAGAGATTTTTAAAGAAGAAATTGGAAAAAAACCCATAAACTATATAAAACATTTAAAGGAAGAATAATCCTTTTTCAACCCAGGATCCCAGACATTAGTTCCATTGACTTTAAATGGAACCTCTTCTTTAGCATTACCTGTAGTAAAAGATTTACCTGTAGCAATGCATCCTACATTTTAATCCTGTTACTGTAGTCACTGCCAGCATTTATCTCTCTCTTGCAGACTCCCAGTTTGGAGTTCTTCTAAAGAGCAGAATTTGGCTGCTTTTTTTCAACACATTCCTAGTTGGAAAATGTAGAATCTATCACCATTTGTGGGGAGGCAATCTACTTAACCCTTTACCAAACCCAGTGCAAACCTGCAGAATTTATAGCACTGTTTCTTCTTGAGTGTTTGCATCCTGAAAACTAACTTTTCAACCATGGTGCTTCCTGTGAAGGATTTGCAATCCGTGCCAATAAATAAATGCATGTGGACATCCACTCTGTTAATGTGTAATGCTTCTGAAATGCTAGCAAAACTGTTCCTTCTGATTTAGGAAGTATTCTTTCTGCCAGACATTTTTTTACCAAGATTTATACATTTAAATTTTTAGATAAACAAGTATCATTAATAAATCCAGTTGTAAAATGTTATAAAATGTGAAGCTTCTGTGGACTTTTAGAGTGTGCCTGTTCCATGAGTACAGCGCAGTAACATTCAGAAAGAGTATGTGGTTTTGCAGCAGATTCAGCCGTAATGAGCCATTGTTTACATTGGAAGTAAGGTCTGCTAGAGAATCACAATACCTCTTTAATCTTACCAAAATAATAAGGTAGAGCAAAGCTTTAATATATAGCCATTCATGAAATAAATGTATGACCTAAATTCTTCCTCAGAGTAACTCCACTGTAGTCAGCAGAGTTATGTTAAGGATAAGTTCAACGTGATGTATGGCTTCCTGCTTTCTTAAGCAATACATGTGATTGTTCGTGTTTTTCAGAACAAAACTGAAATACCAGACTTTGTTGGAGCTAGGAGTAGCAACACAAGCATTTTGTGTAAACTTGCATTTTAAGGAATAGCTTGGAGAATGAGACTCAGAATTAATGTATAAACAATGCACGTTTATTGTCTTAGCTAAAATAAAACAAAGGCAAATTTAATACTGCTATTTAAGGAGTCTTTTCTGTTTTTAAATTTATTTCCTTTTTTATCTTTAACTATTTCAGTAACATATCAGAGAGGAGGAGAGGCCGTAAGCAGTGGAGGCAGGTAATTATGTGCTTTGTTTTTAAAGCTATAAATCGTGTGCAACTAAATTTAAGGATGCTAGGAATACAATTGCCCTTGTAAATTGAGAGCAGAATAATCACTTGCAACGGTGTGTTTTGATGTATCATATTAATTTATAGATTTTGGGCATACATTTTCCTGTTTAGAAGGAGGATATATGGTTTGAATTTTTTAGGTTGATTTCCAAAGAATGAGTCGTAATATTTTCAGCTTTGTTAACCTGTAAAAACTGCATCTCAAAAAATGAGCAGCAGAGGGAGCACTTTAGCTTAAAAATAAAGACCTGGTTTACCAGCTGATTAAGGGAGTAAAAGTAATTAAGTCATGGCATTTATGAAGATTAAGAAATATACCTGGTTCACAAATACTGCAAAGAAACGTTTATTGGAAAAAATTGCTGAAGACATAAATGGCTTATAAGGTGACTTTTTGAGAAAAAATCTTGCTATGAATGCAAAACAGTTAAAGCATCGCTTGCAAGAGACAGGACACTGAAGGAGAGGGAAACAGGTAGGTTTTAAATTCAAAGCCCTTCACTTTGAGAACCTACCTAGTCAATTCCAGATTGAGGATTTAGTGTTTACTGGGTTTATGCTTAATGAATGGCAGGGGACAAAACAGTAATTTACGTTTCCTGTGTAGAGGTGGAGTTTTCTTCAGGAGGCAAAATAACAGTTTTAGCAAAAAAGCAGGTCAGAGCATTGTCACTTTAGTAGCACACCTTTTTTTTTTCCTAGATCACATTCAAGCATGCTTTTTTATAAGGATCTCAGTTAAAGATTTGGCATGATGCTGAAATAAACTAAAATCTCAGAGAAAAGCTGGGTGGTAAATTCCTACATCAATTCCTGTTTTGCAAGTGGCATCTTGTGATTCCTAGTTAGCAAGAAAATTGGTAATGATAAAGATTAGGCATAAAATTAAACATTCCCAATGTACTTGAATGCTGTGCAGACGCGAGGCCACTCAGCTGCT
>NW_010128619.1:112365-122847 GCF_000699245.1 Pterocles gutturalis | reverse complement strand
CGCATTAAGAGCAATTGCAGATGTCTCTGTTCAGCACTGTATGCTGCTGTGTTGTCGTAGCCATAAAACCATGGAGGAGAACTTCTAGAACAGTTACCATGTGATTTCTGAATGGACAAATCTGTAAATCACTGGGTTGCTGCCTTCACCCCAGGATAGTGAGAAAATGAGAGAACAGAGATGAACCCTTTTCCCTGACAAGGTTTTTCAAAAAGCTACGCAGTTAACATCCTTTGTGTTCTTTGTGCCACTGTGCTTTCTCGCTCTTCCCATAGCACAAGCTAGACAAAGCACACTCACATAGACTCAGAGGGCAGAAATGAACCTAGAAATGTCTACATCATGTACAGACGTGTTGGTACTGCTAGGGGAGCAGCATCATTTTCACTGTCCTAGTTTTAAGGCTCGGTGCCACTATCTAGCAGCATAATTGATTCAAGGTGCTGACATCTATCCTCCTTTTGTTCATTTGCATATATGGCATTTGCAGAATGTATAATGTACTCTGTTTTGTAGAATATGAAACATACTTCTGCAACATAAAAAAAATGTTATTTTTACATGTGAAACCTTTACTCTGGTTTCCAAACTTAAGGTTTTCACTTCCTTAAATGATATTTGCAGTGCTTTGAAGAGGTTTAGCATTTTTGCCAAGTATGGTTATGTGAGCATGTTAAAGCATTATTCAGAATTCAAAATGTCACAGTGATATGTTTCAACATATCCCCACTTCTATGATGCTAAAAAAATACCGATTTCTGTGGCAATCCTGTTTCTAGACAGGATTCAAGTAGTGGTAATTGTGGTGGACTGACTACAGCCAGCAGCCAGGCACCCACACAGCCGCTTACTCAGTCCCACCCCGACCCTAGACCCAGTACAATAATTTCAAGGATTCAAGGAATTTGCTGCAAAGGTTAAAGATCTTTGGAAATCATGATCTCTGATCATCACCACGCTATGGAACTGTAATGAAAATATCTCTTGCCTACATTTAGTAGAGTTTTCCTCTACTTATATACCTCATGCCACATTTCTTACATGACACTATGTATGAATTCAAAGTAGATTTTAGAAGCAAAGGACTTTTAACTCTCTGTCCAAAAATCCAGTACACAGGCCTTGAAAGTGCTGAAACATTCTGGAAGGCTTTATTTCCTCCAAATGCCTTGAGGTGTAGTTTTATTGTAAGAGCAGAGTAGTAGGGAAAAAAGCAGGGTATTTCAAATCAGCTGGCCTGCTCACAGGACTACATAGATGTACATTTATTTCAGATTTACAAAAAATACTTGTTCAGGGAATGTGTGTTGGCTGGTTTGTTAGCCTGACAGTAAGTCAAGCCTCATCACCTCCTGTGTTAAATTGTCAGATGGCATATGCAGTACAGAATATATATACACATATATGTATAGATCTTTTAAATGTCCTTCTAAGACTATGACTTAAGCCTGCGGCACTGACAGACTATATCCTCCACAACTAACTGCATGCAGTTAGTATTCTCAGCTTGCAGTTTAAGAGGATTAGCATATTTTATTTTTTAAGAACATCACATCTAATATTATAGACACTAGTTTCTGCACCATTTCAAATGGAAAGTTGCGTGTTAAAACCTGTGATGAAAGAGACTGTTCTTTTTTTTTTTTTAATGTAACAGTGGCTAAAAATGTTTACTTTTAAAAGCACCTTAGTTATCAAAGGCAATTTTAAATTGTTGGGGGATGCTACTTATGTGTGTACTTTATACCATGCCATTGCATTGTTAATGTGAAAACTGAAGAGTCACCAAAGATTCTACAAAACATCCATCAGTGTCTTTCACACTCACTTGAAAAATTCAGCAACTTGAATACCAAGGAATTCTGTTTCTTTCTGCTGATGGCAGGAATACACTTAATTCAAAATGCAGCCAATATGCAGCATTGATATCTGGATAGTTTAAAAGATTTTGAGTATTCCCAGTTATTTTAAACTTGATTAGGAGCTGATGCTGTTCCACCCACGTAAAGATTGAGTGGCTTACTCATTAACAAAGATATATCACTCAGTATGCTTAGTGAGATCCAAATATTCCCAAATGATAGAGGTTTCTATAATCTGCTGTTCTCTTTGATCCACTACAGTAGTACTATATGATGGTGAGGAGAACTTGACTTCATAAAGCACCAAGAATTTGGGAGTATTCACATCCAAACTTCGCTCTTACTTCTGCATATCAATCTCCCTTCCATGTGTGTATTTTTTGTTTGTTTGATTTGCTGATTTCCCCCTTTTTACCTTGCTTTCTTTAAGAAAGGAAGAAGGGGATAAAAATGAAAATACAACCTTTGTACAAAAAAAAAAAAAAGGAAAGAGAAAAAAAGGAAAACACCCAAAACAAAGCAAAACAAAACCAAAGTGACAGTTAAAGTTTGCACACCAACATATATGTGTAGTTCAGCAACCTGAACTGATGCTGTCCTTGGCTGTTCACTTCAGTGTCTTACCAAGGAACAGGTTATGTAGGAGACTAGAAATCATTAAATAATTGAATCGAGCTGTATTTTCCAATGCTTAAGCCTTTAAATATGTGATATTATTTTGTAATATCTTACCTTTTGAGAAGAACATATGCAATGTGAAAATGCTTTTGTTTAGTTTGTGAAATGACCAAGCTTTGTTTTTAAAGACCAGGACTCCTAAACATCAGTGAACCGGCCACTCAGCCATGGCTAGCAGATACTTGGCCAAACACAGGGAACAATCACAACGACTGCTCCATCAACTGCTGCACCTCTGGCAACGGGAACAGTGATAGCAACCTTACGACCTACAGCAGACCAGGTTAGATATGTTTCTACCTTACTAAGGAATCTTCTTTACAGAGTGTATACTTCTAATATCTGCAAAAGTGTACAGGTTGATTTGGTTTTTTTTTTTTATTTCCAAAGCATTTCGACTTTATTAGAGTTTCTCCTCTATGTCATGATTATGCCTTCCGTCCCTGTTTGGATCCTTTTTTTCAGTCCCCTTTGGATAACTGTAGCAAGCTGTAGGCAGACAGAGCCCTTACGAAGTTCAGTGTTACCAAAGTCGCACTGAACTGATACGTTTCAGCATCTGAAAAAGAGCACATAAGGTCATTTTTAGGTTGTTCTGTACATCCCTGTTGCTGGGATGGAGAAGGAGAAGTACCAAAATGACCCTGGTGAGATTTTTCTTCTGGTTTGTGTGTGATGGGAAGCAAGAAATAAAACATTGCCACAATACTTGCAAGGCAGTCAGTCTACTTTGGCCCATTCAAATACTCCCTTGGGGTGCTGTTCTGTACAAAATTGGATAGCTGGTTTTCTGCTTAGGGTGTGTGGATAAAAAAAAGTTAACTTCCCATTCTAAAAGCAATTATGAAATGTTAGGTCAAGTGGTAGTTCCTGGGAGCCTGGGCAGGACTCAGGGCACTCTTGAAGAAAACCTTGTGAGTTCCATGAGAACACAGTTGGGGAAATATATCTGGAAGCGCTAATTGTTGCCCATTTTGTTTTAAACGGACCCTGGATTCCTTTTGTTTTAACCTGATTTATGTTACTGGTGTGGAATGAAAATGAGTCTTTTCCACTACCAACGTGTCTAGCTGATCTTTGCTGGTAGCATTTCCCATCCTTTCAGAGAGGGAGTATGATTACCTGTAGTGAAGTTGCATAAGTGCAAAACAGCATTACCTCCTGTAATTAAGGTGAAACCAGTCATAATGTGATGGTGGTAATTCATCTCCTGCAACAGGCTGTCTGACAGTGACCAGTGCCAGGTGCTTCAGAGGAAGGGGAGAGATTTTAACATTAGAGGCTTGTCTCTTACCCAACCTGAGGATATCACGTCCACAAATACCTGTGTAAAAAGATTCCTGATACAGAGATACCTTCCTGTGGCAAGTAGAGACATACCAAGTTCTGGTAACTGAAACTTAACAAATTCAGAAAATTTTTGAGGGTTGTAAACTATGAGAACATCTTGTCATGAGGTGCAGTGAATTCTTTCTCAGTTTAACTTTTCTATTAAGCTTGGTTTTGCTGCAGAATGATTCCTTCCTTTCAAGTAGAGCTTACGAGCTTGAGGGTCGGACAAAACGCTCGTAGTGAGCTCTTCTGTGCTGGAAAATCTGGCAAATATTCTTATTTGTGTCAGCTTGAGCTTGGCTTGCACTCTGAAGCAGCCGAGTTGGATAACCCCTCTATAGCTGTGAATATGCTAAGTAAACGTGCATTTTTAATATATTTTAAGTATAGTACTGTCTTCCAAGTCTATAGAATGGGAACAAGTTGTTTTAAAAATAGATGCTATAAAAAAATCTAGGAGAAGAAATCTTCTGTTATATAGGTAAACCAGTTTTGTTAGGTCAACCAGTTTTGTTCAAGTTCTTTGTATGAGGAGTTCTAATGCGTCTGTGTAAAAAAATGTACCTACTGCATATACTGTAGTGATTATATTGCCCTACTCACAAACTGGATGTAGCTGAAAATGGAAGGAGGTAAAAATATGTGTTAGAAGTGACTCTACAAAGATATTATAGCAAAGCATGTATTATTAGGAATGAAGAATATGCTGGATGTATAATTGCCCAATATAATACGATAGACTTAGAAAGGAGGAAAGACTAGCATGGTTTCAGTAAGTGAGAGAAAAAGCAGAAATGAAAACATTTAAAAAGGAGAAATCAAGAAGCTGAAGATGGTGAAGCAATAAATAACAGCACATATAAGACAGAAAAATGTATCAAACAGTAAAACCTTCAAAATACACAAGCTAGGGGCATGAAATGTGCAATGGTAGGTTGTATGTGGTATATTCTGATACACGTAATCACTGAAGATATGGATCCGTGGTTTTCTTCCTCAAGTAGTATTTTATTTCTCTTTTTTAGGAAATGCTTCTCAAAAAGATATATGTATTAGGGAATATTTTTGAAACTGAATATCCTCTATATTTAGCAGTTATTTCATATAATGGTCAAATCCTGAATTCTGTACTTAGTATTACTTGGCACCCTCTTCAGTAAATTAATTGTGGCCACAGGTAATGGTCTTTAGGTTTTGAATCAAACTCATTAGCATAAATACCACATCTTTTAGAAGAGGAAAACTATATTCCTGGTGATTGTTATGTAATTATTGACGCTTTAATCATCTGGCAAATGAGAATTTTTGCATAATGATCATTGAACGCTAAGCCTTCTAACTGCCAACCCACAGACTGTGTTACTCCATTCGGTATTCTTCCAGTGGACTGAATATGGAGAGGAAACAAAGTGTGCAGAGCTGCTATCACCCAGAGGCAAGAGGTCGCGGAAAGGCAGACATACTGGTTCATAAAGTAGTGGCCAGAGCATCAGTACATGTCTCATTTACTCTATGCAATAAGTGGTGATCTCATGATGCAGTAACTATTACAAAAATGGATTCATGCTGTCTACGTGATATATAGTTAGGATACAGGACAATGGTATTACTGTGGTACTATTACTTTGTAAGATCCAAAGAAACTAAAAATTGGCAAAAATTCCAGATTGCTTTCCTGTCTTTTTGTTTCAAATCATAATATAAGATTGTACAAGGAAATGACCAAATAAAGACTTGCTACTGGGTACTGAGTTCTCTTTAATTCTGTTATGTGTCATCATTTCTCAGTCTGTTTTATAAAAATCTGTTTTATCTCTGTTCCTTATCATGAGTACGAGAAAGTTTAAATGCTTTTGAGATGACATGAGATGACTGTCATGTTTCATTATTCCCACTATTAAGTTTTGGTTGATTTTTCCTTTCAATGCAAATTATTTTAGTCACAGTTATTGATTGGTTATCTATACTGCTTTTAGAATAATGTCTAAAAATGTGAATGTTTATGTGGCCCCTGTAGAAAAGGCCCAGAAGGTAAGTCATTGTAGATACAATTCAGAAGGTCTGAATTTACAGTGAATCAAAACAGTGAACACTACTTCTGAAGCGGTAGCTTATAAGGTACATAATACTCTGTAAATTATTTAGTTAATTACGGTATCTGCTTCATGGATGCAAGCCATATAGTATTGCACTAGAAAATTTTTAAAGGGAATTTCATTGAAAGTATAGTGTAAGCGAACAGAATGACCTTTTCTTTTTTCTTTCCTCTATGGTTAGCCGATTGTATAGCAAATTACAACAATCAGCTGGACAACAAGCAAACAAACCTGATGTTGCCTGAGTCAACTGTATATGGTGACGTGGACCTCAGCAACAAAATCAATGAGATGAAAACCTTCAATAGTCCAAATCTAAAGGACGGAAGATTTGTCAGCCAGCCTGGGCAGCCCACTCCTTATGCCACCACTCAACTCATCCAGTCAAATATCAGCAATAATGTTAACAATGGCAGCGGGGATACGAGTGAGAAACACTGGAAACCCTCTGTTCAGCAAAAGCAAGAGGTTGCACCCATACAGTACAACATTATGGAGCAAAACAAATTAAACAAAGGTGAAGAGCTTTTAGCTTGTTTCTCCTCTTCAGGCATCAGAGGAGTTTTGAGCTTCTGGTGCTGGGATTCTAAAGCTTTCATGTTCAGCAGTTAGAGACTTCTGTGGTGCTTTTAGTTTTCTCTCTCCCTCTTTAGATTTAGAAATCCACAGTTAGCAGTGTCAGAAAGTTAATTAGCACCACAATAACCTTCAGATATTGAATTTATTATAAAAATAACAAGCCATGTCTTTAGAAAAGCGTTAAATAAAATGCATTTCCTATGGATTTGAGATTAATTTAAATTTAATAGTAGTTAAGGGATTGGTTAGGACAGAGGCCAGATATTTTATTCATGAGCCAGATGCATGGTAGTCACATTATGCTCTACCTTAAATTTTAAATAGGTCAACCCACTCTTCCCAGTCGTGGATGGAGACTAATTAAATCTACATGTTCATGTAAACGAATGAAATTTTGCATATCAAACTCTGTAAAATTGTATTGTGTTGTACACTGGGGACGCAAATGGAGTGCTCCAAATCATTTTAGGCTTGTTCCTAGCAAGCCTTTGATTCACATATTGAGAGGCAATGCTACCACACACAGTTTTGGAAACTAAATTCCTTTGTTGCCCTGACTGAAGTCTGTGGATCCAGAAGCTAAAAATAAATTTATTTGAGTGTTAACGGGAAACATCAGAATGTACTTTTGTGGCCTTGAGGGCATGTTTCTTTAATATAATGTGTGGGAGTTGAAAGAAATAGGTATGTGATTTCTTGCTAGTCCTCCAGGCTACCATGCAACATCTTTTAAAAACCTGATTTGCAAAACAGTATCCCTAGGAACGGGACACATTCTAACTTGGAACTTTTTGCATGGATTGTTATAGCTCAAGTGATTGCATAGTGAAAAGTTATCCAGTAAAAAGATATGTTTCATCACAGGACTGTTCATTTCTCTACGGGACCCATCTACTCACAGAGGAGTTCAAAGGGCATTATAAAATGTGACACCTTCCCTTGACATAAACATATCAAAAGAAAATTGAATTTTTGTGGGTCCTTACTAGGGGGTGAAAGCTGTTTTTTTTTCGTAATTATGTTTTCTTTCATGAACTGTGTATTACATATCTGTTTTGGAATTAAAACATGTTTGGTTTTTGTGCCCTGGAAGATACGGCATCTTTCAAACTGTGTATATTACAGCAGCATATTCTCGAACATACTGCAGTATAGAAAGGCCCCCTTAAAGCATTGTCTGCTGACAGTCGTATATACATATTTCAGAGTGTTGATTTACTGTTTATCCTCTGTGTAAACATATGCGGTATGTAGGGCTTCAGCATGGTCTCTGGAATGCAACTAGGCTGAGAAACTATTACAGAATACACTCTGGTGTAGAATTCATCATTTTGCTCTTTTTCCCATGCTTACATTATCACAAACAGTTCTGCAGCAGATGAGGACTGGTTTCTTAGTTTTGTTTATTTTTGTTTTGATTTGCTGTTTTATGAGTCAATATTCTGATCTTGGTTTTCTCATTTCCTAAGTCTAAACTATCTTGCTGATGATTATACCTATAGCTTTTGTGATGGGAAATAACCGTTTTGATGAGTTACATGCTGTGCTTCATTGTCACTACTTTATGTCCAGTGGTTCTCTTGATGACACAGTTTCATTTGCTGTGTGAAGAGTAACTCAACTCCTTTCTGTTCTCTGTAAACTAGAATTCCATTTGGCATGAGATTACTGTTTTGTCAGATGAGTATTTTACTTCTCATAAAGTTTTACAGATCTGGTTGCCAAATCTAGATTTAAAAGTAACATATGTAGATCAAGTGCTTTGGAACTGGAGAAGGAAGTTACCTTAACAGCCATTAGCAAAAAAAGGCCCTGCCTGTAGCTAGAACCTGCATGACCCAGTGTAAATAGATACCTTCTTGGAGCCAGCAGGCTGTAAACAAAGACCTCTTCTGTTGTAAACCAGATTCAACGGAGCTGCATTTTTGCTCTAGCAGACAATTCAGTCCTTGTAATACAGGGCTGATGCCTATGTGGGTTTGTCACCTTTGAAATACAAAAAGTAGCTACCACAGTCCATTGGCTGCCCTACATGTGTAAATTAAGCAGAGACCATGGAAAATCAATCAAGGTGACAGTCTATTCATATGCAAAATGCTCACACAGGTTGTATATGTATCCATTGAGAGAGACTTAATCATTGCAGAGGTATTGCAACAGAATTTCATTTTACTTAATTTTTGATGTGGAGCTACTAAGTTCCCATGATGTTTCCTAAACTTACAATTGGAGACAAGATAAAAATGCAGCATGATTATAGGATGATTATCCTTTCAAAAATTTATTTATTTCTTCCTCACCATTTTCAGGAGATCTTACTTTGTGTTGTAAAGCAGGTGTATAAAAGTAGTTGTGTTTCTGGAGGGTAGCATTAACTATACTGTTAATCTTGCAGATTACCGGGTAAATGACAACAGTGCTCCAACTATTCCATACAACCAGTCATACGACCAGAATACAGGTGGATCCTACAACAGCTCAGACAGAGGCAGTAGTACATCTGGTAAGTATCTACAGTGTTTTCCAAATCAGGTTTTTTGGTGTTTGGACACTCTAGCCGTAGTTAGCACTAGTTACTGGATTTACAGAAGGGATGACAGGGAGGAACCCACTGACAGTAGTACAGCACAGGGATGTTAAACAGCATAAATACAGGCCCAATAGGTGCCTGTATTTCTGTTGCATCCTCATGATTGCTTAGTGCCATGTAGATGTTAATTAAGTAATTGATTGTCTAAAATTGTGAAAGTCATGAAATCAAATAGAAGTTGGATTTCCTAATTTTAATGTCCTACAGGTCAGTAATATGGCCTTATTAATATGATGGTCTTAATATTATGGGCAAGTCATAGAAATTCCTTTTCAGCTGTCACAAAAAAAGAGAGGATTTTAATTTATATATTACCTTCCTGGTACTTTACTGACTTCTTTTACATCACTTAGATCTGCTCAACCAAGACAACCTTATTTGTGAACAGGCTCAAGATACCTAACAGAACTGCTTTAAGAAATTTTTAATTTTTTAAATTAAACCCATGTATTTTATAGAGTAAAAAGCATGCATGCGTACATACAGATTTTATAGATTTCAGTGTCTATATGTCAAAACTGGTCTTGTATATCATTCAAATGTAGATAATTCAAATTAAATTTTGTTTCTCATCAGCATCTCCTGTGCAAAATATTTAAAAGTCCTTTGTAAAAATCCTGAAACAAGACAGCTTTTTGTGCAGCAGAATGCTGACCAGGGCACTGGAATTGCACACTGTGCTTTGGAACCACAGAATATGGTTTAATTCCAAAGTTACTGCTTCTCATCATGGTATAACCTGTTCAGTTTCAGCTCTGATTTCTGGTAGAGGTGTGTGAAACATTCAGAGCTAAACAAGAAACTGCACATAGGCTTTAGCGCAAGTCTGATACTTAGCCTGTGTTTATTTACATCAAGCCAATTATAGGGTGAGTTATGGTTACAATCAGCAGCTCCCTGGACTTTACATCTACTTATCAAGGCTAGGGCTTTTCTTTTCACCTTTTGTTCTGCTGTTGCCTTTGATAGCCCAGTTGCTTGAATCCTAACCTGCACTCCATCATAAGCGATTGTAACTGAGGCGCAGCAGAGGCATAAACATGTAGATGAGCCTGCTGTGCCTGTGGATGACCTGAATTCTCAGTGACTAGGGTGAGATAAGCATGGCTCACGATTATCCCAGTGGCTCAGGGGTGTTCTGCTGGGAGCCAGCCTTTTGCCTGTTCCCAGGTCTACGACATTGGGATGTGGTGCTGAGCCTATGCTCAATGACATTAAGACCCGAAATTCAGCATGAAACGTCTCAGGGGTATGAACCCATGCAGATTAAAAATGAGAAGTAGGTATTCTCTGTGCTTACACCTATTATGGTTATTCATAATGCTTACAATTTATAGTCCTCTAC
>NW_010128619.1:87111-112334 GCF_000699245.1 Pterocles gutturalis | reverse complement strand
GCAGGAATGAAGCAAGGTGACCAGAGTAATAAATTAATTGCATTGAACCAAGTATATATCATGGTCCTTAGGGGAGAGAATGAAGATCATGGTCACCTTGGGATAGTTAGAGTCTTGCTTGACATACTGAGATTCCAGAAAAATAATTGTACATAGCTAAAACATATTTGTATCTGGCAGCTAATGTTGAACAATAATAAGCAGACCTACTATCCATAAGAATGGAAAATCTTGAGACAGGAGAACTGAGAAAAACAAGCTTCCTAAATCTCACTGCAACATATTTAATCGTGTGTATAAGACATAACTGAGGTAGTGAAAAACCATGCCTCAGTTGAAGAGAGAAATACAAAGGGTTCTAAAACATACTCAAAAATACAGTGACTTTGTCTACAATTAAAGAAGTAACAGTAAGAAAGAAGGATAAAAATGTATATCAAGGAACAGTGGTAGAGTCAGTTCAGATCATAGCTGTGTCCAAAGTCAAAATTCAAGACCACCTGACTAAGTAGTCTTATTCAAAGTTATTGGAACTGTTAAAGCTCCATTGTTCTATTATGAGCTATAATTTTCCAGTAATAGTAGTTGAAAACATTTGCGCCATACTTCATCAATCTTCTTTCTTCTTTTTTCTGTTATTTTAGTTCTTCCAGCGATTATTTTCAACTGTACCTGCCATTTAGACTAAAACTAGTAATTTCATTGTGCCTAAAACGTTTCAGTGGACAAGTACAAATTACATATATTCAGTGACTTAATGCAACAGTGGAACTTTAATAGATCATATCTGTATCATATTGTATTTTAAGTTCCAGTAATTAAATAGTATAAAGGCACTTTAGAAAATATGTCTACAGCTCATTTGTTTTAGATGATAATCTGTAATATAATTAATAGAAGTAGGAAGCTCAGTGGCATTGCTTGTAAAATTCATTTATGGTTTTATCGCATTTAGGCTATGTATTAACAATTCAAGATTTGTATCCTGTGTGCTTTTTCCATGCTATGTAAAGTTTCTGCTTAAATTCAAGTGCTTAAAAGATGTAGAGTAATACTACAAAGAAACTACAATTACAAATTGGTGTAAAAAAGGAATGCCAGTTTATTCCAACCCAGCAGAACAGTAAATTCCTAGAGAAGAAGAATCAAGAGGATCTGGGAGGGACTGCAGTTATTGTGTTTTTCAAAGTGTACTGGTGAGGAGATACTTAAAAGCATTACAAATATGTACTATTTTTTATTCATAGGGAGTCAAGGGCACAAGAAAGGTGCTCGGACCCCAAAGGCTCCCAAGCAAGCTGGCATGAACTGGGCAGATCTTCTTCCACCGCCTCCAGCACATCCACCTCCCCATAGCAATAGTGAAGATTACAGTCTTTCAGTGGATGAAAGGTAAGAAAAATGAATACATCATCCATTTCTCACTTTAATCACTAGTTAATTGAATTGTAATTTGCCCTACAAGCTGGCAGTGAGACTTTCCTTCAGTACTGTTCTGTTGCTCCTCAACTAGCTGTAGTATGGCTATTTAGAGAGATCGCTTACTGACAGTGTTGTACATCCACTCAGTACATCCTTGCTAAGCAGTTTTCAAGAGCACATATAATGGGTTTTTCTGGGCTATTTATATGTGTATCAGATACGCTAATTACAGAGTAAATTTTAAGTCCTTATTTTTTAAAAAAATTAATTTTAGCTATGACCAAGAAATTCCGTGTCCTGTCCCACCTGCAAGGATGTATCTGCAGCAGGATGAGCTAGAGGAAGAGGAAGAAGATGAGCGAGGTCCTACTCCACCTGTCCGAGGAGCAGCTTCCTCTCCAGCTGCTGTCTCCTATAGCCATCAGTCAACTGCCACTCTCACCCCCTCTCCCCAGGAAGAGCTCCAGCCCATGTTACAGGACTGTCAGGAGGATCTGGGACATATACAACACCAATCTGAACGGAGGTGTGTAAATGCAAATATAGCGAAAGAGCTGTGACAAAAGTTATGCTGCCCCCACTGAAAATTCCTGTTGAATTCAGTGAGGCCAAGATTTTCCCCATTATATTTATTTTGTTAATATTTAACTTCTAATCCAGGATGCTAGAACTATTTGTAACCTAAGAAATATGTAATTGCATTGCTTTATTATTACACCGTGGAAAGAAATGCAGTATATCACTTAGGTACATATGATGCTGACACAAGTTAAATTCACAGTCATCGGGATATTAAAGTGGTATCGTTAACACAGCTTACCATATAATTACAGTTCCATTGTTTCCAATAGATTTACTGCATTATTACCATAAAATAGCATGCATTATTTCACAGTAACTGTGCAATTAACTTGTCACCAATATGTATGAATATATAAAAATATATAATTTATATAACCTATAGATTTTCTTCCTCTCATAAATCCTACTGCAGGAAATTATTGCTTGCAAAATTTTCTTAACATTTCCACCTACCCTATTTAAAGGAATGACCAACATTAATAAAGATAAATATTTGTTACAGGGAAATTTTGTTGCTTCTCTGAGTTGCTTTTAGTACAAATTGTTCTGCATGTACTCTCCCACAGCTTCTCTTCCATAAAACAGTGAATTCTGAGTGAGGCTTTTTACGTATGATGCTTTCTTATCTTGCTTTTTATAAAAAAGGCACAGCTTTTCCATCCCAAATTATTTTTCTTCTAGTGTTTTTTATTCCTCCAGTGGTTTGCACATATTGTTTATTACCACAAATATACAAACTTACCTGCAATATTCTAGTCATACTTTTTATTTTTTAGTGAAATGCAGGCCTGTTATGATGAAATGAATTTGATCTTGCTGAGTAGACTGTAGTAGTTTGATTTTATTAATGTAGCTCGCTGGACATTTGTGGATGTATTTTCAGTAATGTTTTCTGAAAAGTTCATTTTATGCTTCCCTTTTTAAAGTAAGCAATAGTTATTATATTTTTTTTTTAAGGCCTGTATCTGCTTTTGCTTTTGCTCTCCTTTGCTATTTGGTCTACTTTGTTTTGTTTTCTTTATTCTTTATGGTAACACTTCTTGTACTGTGTATCTTTTCCTCTTTTTATATCTTCCTGAGTCTTTACAGTCATTCTTTTAATTAGTGGGTGGCTAATAATATTTTCCTGTCATTTCCATTGGCCCTGATATGTCAGGGCACAGAAGTGTTCATTTTAATCACTTAAGTTTTCTGGGTTATTCAGAGGTTAAACTAGCTGGACACTAATGGAAAAGGGAAATGCTAAGTGAGTGATATGTTGTGAGTGATTTTCCAGAACCTCAGCTGCCGTGTTCTGGAGAGTGGGAGATGTGTACTGACATGCAGAATGGAGTAGGCATTGGAGCAAATATATCGAAACATGCATTACCGACCAGCAAAGGCCTGGAAAGGAGAATGTTTGCTCAAGACTCATGGCTAGTCACCATAAATGTGATCAAAAGTAGTGGCAGAAGTACCTGAAAGGATGTTCCAATTTAATCTCGTAGGGCATACAGCTTACTGATTGATTGGACTGTAAAAATAAAATGCATATTTATTTTGTTCTTCCTACAATGGTTAAGTCTAGCTTTGCTGGAAGTCGTAGAATTGTTAGTGACTAAATTTGTCTTTTTTGTCTTTACTTTTTCAAACATTGTTTCTTTTCTTTTTGCTCATCACTTAAAAAAGAGTCTCATAATTCTATCTATCTGCTTGATTTGTACGGCTTGGCTGACTCGCTTTTCTGTCTAACAGCGTTGACATGACTCATGGCATTGCTGCTTAGGAGTTGGCGGTACTGTGCTCAACAGCTGTAGCCTATTCTGGAAGGGAGGTTTCTATTTTGAATATGGTGTGACAGTACTTTCCAATTAAGAACGCAATTCTGAGTGGTGCCTCTCTGTATTGTTTTTGAGGGTTTTGTAAATGGTGGGTTTAAAGTGAAAATAATGTCTAAAGTACTGGTTTTCATACTTTTTATTAGCTTTACTTGTCGTTCTGCTGAATATTATCTCAATTTCTGATCAGAATCAGGCATCTAGAATATTATTTTTGTGGTGATGGTGTACTGTAGTATTTCTATCTAGAACTATAGCAAACTGAAATAGAAATCTGGAAGAGTGGACAAGCAGAGAAAAAAATAAAGATTTAGTGAGATAGCAGATGGTGTGAATGTTCAAATGAGAGCTAAGATAGGAGATATTGTTACTGCTAAAGCAAGAACCACTACATCAGATAAAGTGAATGAAGTATTGTTGATTCTGTATACCCATGAACCAGCTGCTCTCAATTAGCTTATTCTTAAAGGTTGGCAGGACAGCTGTATTTTCAAGAACCCTAGTGTATTTTGTAACCAGTTGCCTGTCTGCTGATACCTTAGAGAACTTAGAGACTATGAAGACTGGCAAATATGTTACAAGGACACTTGTCACAAGAGCTTTAAATTAAGGCCATAAAACTTTATTGGGCAAGGTCTCTAGTCAAAGGCAGGTAGAGATTCCCATGCAGCAGTGGCTTCAGGGATTTGAGGGGCAGGGGGGTTATTAAATTATTACTGGGTATATATCCCTAACTGACCTTTTCTTCATTACATTCAGTACCTAACAGAGCAAGTGGAAAACAGTGGCTAGATGATGCAGTCCAGGGAGGTTCCAGTTTGCTCTTGCCACAAAGTATTAGTTTTTTCTTGCTAAATTTTCCTTTCAAAGTTAGCAAATATTCCCATTTATTAAAATTAAAAAGTCGCATTCACCCCCACCAAAAAGATTTAGTTTGTGAAAGTCACCATTTGTCAATGAGATAATAAGAAAAAAATAAAGAAAAATTGACAAAGGAAAATTGCTTTGGAAATTTTTGCAAAGCAGGCTGCAGTAGAAATTCCCAGTAAGCAAAGCCAATGGTACAGCCATTGCTGCAGAAAGTATTTCCTCCTATCAGACAAATGGCAATTAAAGAGCTTGCCTGTAGCCTTGTGGACAAAAACTGTTCACAATGTTACTACCTGGGACTTCTGAGTGAAGTGTTAACTAAACTGAACGTTGATGTAATGATATCCAACTTTGCTTCTTTAAGCTGGAGACACCATTACTGTTGGTTTAAGCTCAAAATAAGTTAACCCATAGATCTATATGCATTTTGTTATCCTTAAGACCTAGAACAAATGTTACAGTAAAGAATTCTTTCTTTGTCACCTAGACCAATTCAAAAAATAATGAAATAACAGTACCTCTTTTCATACCTTTCTGAATCACTGGGGTTGGTGGAGGGACTATGTTTATGGAGCTCTCTGTTTGGAGAGAGGCATCTGTTGACACTGATAGTTTCAGGCTTCGAGAGCAATATGCAGACACTCGTTTTGCTCATACTCTCAAGTGTGAACAAGCAATTTTTTTAAATAGTCCCATGAACTGTAACCAACACTTCACCTAGCTGTACATGTGCTACTTTAGGAAAAAGGAACAGCTTTATGCAAAATAAGCCAGTTTTAATTAAAATCAGTGATAAAGGAACCGTATTAAAAAATCAGAACTCTTTGTGGTAAATTTCAAACTACATTGCTGTCAGTCAGTTCTGATTTACAGCAAGCATAAAAACTAAAAAAAGACTACCAACCCTGAACCTTTCAGATATAAATTCCATTGATTTAAAAAGGCAAGTCAAGCTTCTTGGGGAATAAACATTTTCATCAATCTGCTGTTTCCTCTGACTATGTTATATGCCTTCAGTTCTTCTTACCCTTGTATTTTTATGCAGACGTCAACCTGTGAGTCCTCCACCCCCTCCAAGGCCTATCTCCCCTCCACACACCTATGGATATATCTCAGGGCCCTTGGTCTCTGATATGGATACTGACGCACCAGAAGAGGAAGAGGATGAGGCAGATATAGAGGTTGCCAAGATGCAGAACAGAAGGCTCCTTTTGCGTGGCCTTGAGCAGACACCTGCCTCCAGCATTGGGGATTTGGAGAGCTCTGTAACAGGGTCCATGATCAACGGCTGGGGTTCAGCCTCTGAAGAAGATAACATCTCAAGTGGGCGGTCTAGCGTTAGCTCTTCAGATGGATCATTTTTCACTGATGCAGATTTTGCACAGGCTGTTGCAGCAGCTGCGGAATACGCTGGCCTGAAAGTAGCCAGACGTCAAATGCAGGATGCAGCAGGAGGTGAGTTTGTCCTCTGTTTGATGAGAGAAGAAAAAAAATGGCCATTATGAAATGTATTTATGCACAACCACTTCCCGGATTCCTGTTGTTCTTACAACATTTAGGAATTCAGGAGGGGGAGTCAATTTACAGTAGTGGAAGAGTCAGAAAAGGAGTTTTGGTGAAATAGTTCAAATAAATTTCTGCTTTACATTGTTTTTCATAAGATGTTCCTCAGTTTTTGGTCTCATTATTCCCAAACCTCAACCCTATTGGTGGATTTCCACCCAAAACTGAATGAGAAAAAAAAAAATTATTACAGAATTGTGTCTTTTTCCTAGTATGACTCACAGTGTTTTCAGTCACTCTTCATGAGAGATTTAATCCTTCTGTATTGAAATGTCCAAACAAATAGTAAACCTTTAGAGTCATATTTGCCCTGGATTTGAAAAAAATTGTAATATATTTGTTTTCCTTTTCAATTTTGTTGTTATCTTTTGGAGAATACTGTTCAAGCTTTTACTGCTGCGTTATTGAGATGAACTGGAATTGTGTTGGTTTCATAATTTGACAAGTATTATTAGTTGCAGTTTAGATCATAGATTATGAATATGCAGCAAGGCTATATGCATATGTGTCTTACTTGGTTTTTCTCTCCTGAATAACCATGGGACATATTAAATATGATATTTGAAATAGTGTTTTACAACATACTGGTTACTAGTAACATTGAGTATACATGGGTGATCAGTAACCTGACCAGGCCCAGTGGATATTGTTATAGTTCAGCTAAGAACCAAAAATACCGAAGGGTGGGATGCAGGTTTCAAGCAGATCCATGATTGTTACACCAATTGATCCTATTAAACTACCAAACCTGGAGAAGAGGAACTCTGTCACAACTGTGTCCACCCTGACTCTGCAGATTTTCAATCTTCCTTCCATTTCTATATCCTCTCCCTGTTAACAATCCTTTGTTTCATTTCAATACAGCTATTCATCATGAAGAGTGAGAGAGGAGATAATTTAGTAATTCTGGATGAAATCCTGGCCAATTGAAGGAGGTGGCAGAGCTCCCATTCATACCCAAAGGGCCAGGATTTTATCCATTTTACAAGTATATATGTTCATATAAATATGTGTGTCTCTTTGTGGGTGAATTTATGTATTTAGAAAAGGTCTTTTTACATCCCATTACTATTACAGGTAAATGAATTTACAATAGTCAAGTTCATGTTATTTAGTGATTTGTATGTATTTATATTACCGGTACCTCACTGCACGTCCTAAAAATGTGACACTTCTTATCTGCAAATAATCTGTGCTGAAATGCCAGTCATACATTCCCGATGCATTCCTGGTAATTCACTCAAAGTGGTGGAGGCGGTATCTGTACCTGAGACCTGCTAGTGACCTAGTGACTTGCTGTGCTTACGGCATGGGTGACCTCGTGCTGCCTGAGCTAGGGGAGGTGAAACCCCTTTTAAAAGTGAAATGTTTTGTTGTTTCTGGAAGGCGAGAAGCCTGCCTGTGCTTGACTGCTGACGGTGTCCAGCTTCCTAGAGCTACCAGCTATCAACCAGTTGGGTAATTTCTGTGAAACTAGGCCAACCTGCCTAGTGATCGGATAGAAAATGCTTCGATTCAGTTACAACTCACCCTAAAACTCATTACAGGAAGGATGAGACTTTTATTATTGTTTCAACGGTGCATTTTCAGGTTTTGTATATCTAGGTCATTCTGATGTGAAAAAAGAGAAAGTACGAAGCATCTTACTTTAGATGATAAAAATCATAGGTATTGTTCTGTAACAATTTCCAGGCCGAAGACATTTTCATGCATCACACTGTCCTAGACCCACCAGCCCTGTGTCTACCGACAGCAACATGAGTGCTGTTGTAATACAGAAGGTCCGACCTGCCAAAAAGCAAAAACACCAGCCAGGACATCTGCGCAGAGAAGTCTACACAGATGGTGAGTCCACTGAAACGGGTGAAAACGTCAGTGAACCTTTCTAAATATGCATTCAGTGAATGTGTGTGAAATTTTTCCACAGAGATAACATTGTGTTTCAGAATACAGTGATTTGTGTTTCCTGTTGCTGAACACATTGAACAGATGAATCATTTTAAATGCCAGAGTTCCTTAATACTGTACATTGAAGCTTCCACTTCAGAGCCTTGCACCTGTTTTCTGTAGTGTCCTAATCGGCTAATTACTGTCATTATTTAAGAGCCCAGATAGCATAAATAGTACAGTCATTGAGAATAATGTGTGGTTAGGATTAAAACCACATGACTGATTATTAAAACCTTCAGAATGTATCTTTTCCTGAAAAAAACAATTTACCATTCAAATGGTGGGCAACAGAAATCAATGAATTTTAATCCTGGCCACAGCATTGTTGCAAGTGGTTACTTCTTGGAGTAAAAGCAAAACCTAATCATCTTTTCTCATGCCTTCACACACAATAGCAACTCTTGCTGAAACAGTAGTGCTTGTATTCTCTTGGGAGTGTAGCAAGATAATGCAAACATTGTGATGTTGTCTAGAGAGAGCCTTTAATGAAAATGCCTCAGGTGGTGCAGCTTTTATTAAAGCACTACCTTCCAGTTTTATAAAACAGCCCACAGGCTTTGTTGGAAATTCATGTAAGATAAATTCTCCAAGACTTAACCCATGTTGTCAAGTTTGTTAAATTTGCTAATGGGGGGAGGAGAAGAAAAGGAATCTTTCCCCACCTCCTGGTTCTCCACAACAACAATCTGATTAGGACTTTCATTACCAGTCTGAAATTTTTCAAAGAGGGGCATCATTTGCCATTATCATATGAAAGCCTAATATTATAGATCCTTATCCAGGGTTACATGAAGGGAGTTTTGAGCCACTTCTCCCTATGATTCCTGCCACTTGACGAAAAAATTTAATACAAAGCTCACAGCACGATGAGCAGAAGTAATTTAGCAATGAGTGGTTGTCCGTGCTATTATCTGTACTTTATTCTGAGTATTTTCTCTCACTAGCATCTATCTGATATTAGGCTGCATTAAATACTGGCATGACACAGTGCACCTGGGCCTCTTGGCTTATGCCCAGGTCCCTTCTGTCAGTGAAACTGAGCTGTTGGAATATTATCTGATTTCAAGAGGTTATTACAGTGGTTTTGTGCATGTTTGCTTCTGTGAAAGGACAACACAAGGTGTAAATCCTAAAACTGAACCAGAAATGTTACATTTATGAGACCCTTGTAATGGCATTTTGCAGGATTTTGTGGATGTTTTATCAGCTTTTGTTCTCTTGAAGAGAATGCTTTTAACTGAATAATTGGCTGAGCACCAAACCTCAATACAAACATAACAGCTAGGACATCAGAAATAAAATCTGAACAGGAGTTTTATGTGGCCATTTTCTTCTAACACAGAAATAAATAAGAGGTGGGCCTGTATTTCATGACAGGTTTTTGTGAAAGTAATTATACAAAGTTAAATCATAGAGCATTGTGGTTAGACACTGCAATAGATTTGACAATCATGATCAATATTTTTGTTGTGTTATATAGCACCTGCTTACTTCAGCATATTTTCTAATTAGCTAAGAATTTCCACTAACCCGTTTAGTGTGCAATACAGTGTGGTCATTCAGGGAACAGCAAATTATGGCTTTAATTTCTGCAGAGCTAATAAAACCCAGTTCAAAGGTGGAAGGGCTTCTTTGGTTTTGATTTTTTTTCATTTTTTTTTTCCCCTCAATCCCTTTGCATAAGCAAATTTGGAACCTTACTGAAGATTCTAACCATTCGTTTTAATAGCTACATCTAGTACATTGTCCCTTTAGAATTATCTATAAAATACTAATTGTTTTCCTGAAACATTTAAGCACAGCTGACCGTTCCCAGATATACTTAGGTTTTTCTGTTGGCTTGATGTCACACTGTTACTCATATTTTTTATAAATAATTTTATAATGCCTGATACAAAGATTTTTTTTTTCCTCATCATGAGTGAACATACACATGTTTGTAGTAGAGCAAAGCAGATATTCTGAATTTAAGCATTTATTGGTGGCTAGAAGTATTGAATAAATATTAAAAAAGAGAAAAATACATTGCTTCATTACTTTTTCAGCCTTTAAAATGGAATTTACTTTCACATATGAGTAATTTTCTACTCTTCCCAAATTACTTGGATTAGTATTTGCTAGCAGTTTTATGAAATACCAGTGTCATGAAGAATTTACATGATTGGTTGACAGAAAGGATATAAAAATAAATTAAGTCTTTTCATGAATGGTTGAAAATGCCAAGAGAATTATCAGCAGCAATATATGTAAGTCTTAAAATAATTCTATAGGTTTTTTTTCTTTATACAGCAAGATTTGGAAAGAGATTGGTATTTCTGAAAGTGTGCTTTTTACTAACGTAGCAGTAAAAGGTCTACTACTACCCTTTTTGAAATAAAGGAGAATGTTCTCTGATCTACTCTGCATTGTATAAGTAGTAACAATTTTGTATTTTCTGATAGTATTAGTTCAAATCAGTTTCTACTGTAGGTGCAGTGGGATTTCATCTCAGTTATTTTGTTCTTTGACAGTCATCCAGGCAGTGAAATGTTCTTCATATTTGTTGCTAAAAATCTTTGCTCAGTAGGTGGTAAGGATTAAAATGTATGAATTTTTAATTGCTCTTCATCTAGCCTTTTAGAGAGTTAACTACTAGAAAAAAGTGCATTACAAGAACCAGCTAACAGATGCATCCTCCCTCTCAACCTTGCCTGACCTACTTACATATTTAATTTAGGAAAGCAAATTTTAAAATAATGGTTTTTTTCTTTTCTGAGATTGTCTATATGGAAGTCTCTTCTGAACTGTCTTGAATTGATCTATTGGTAGTTTCAAGCCCTCAGAGTTGTAAGCATTGAGATAAAAAGATAAAAGTACTTTGCTTCGATTCAGTAGGTCTTTCAATAGAAGTTGCGCCATTGACAGTTCACACAAGATTTTAAATCTTGCTTCTTTTTTAAACCTCTGAGAGACAAAGAAAAAAATACTAACATTTACACAACAAACTGGTTGAGACTGTAAATGAGTTATTGAGCTGTGTTATCGATGACATGACATTAGGGCAGCTGAATTTCTCAGAAAAGACAATTGAATACCAGCCAAATATTTCCTTGGATTTTCACTTTGAAGGGTTAAGCCATTATGCGTGCTGGCATCGTTTGTACTTTTGTCTCCCTCTTCCTGTGCAGTACAAAAAAAAAAAAAAAAAATCTACTCTGCACAAATTTCAGCACAGTAAAAAATAAGTGGGAATGCATGTCTTACCTCTGCTAAAAACCAGTGTGTTATTGAATGTTAATTTTCAGATACCTGCTCTCTTTGCAGTCCTTACTTCTGATTCCATTGTGAGATAATTTGTAAATGTAGATTTTGTTACTGAGGGAGGTTTTGTGGAGTGAAAATTGTCTTGATAAAAGCATTATGTAAATGTACCTACAGGCAGAAAAACCTACAACCCAACAACCCACTGCTTTTATACATCATATTGCATTTTGCTGTATCTAATTATTCATCCAATTATTGTCTACAGTTTGAGCCATATTTCTTGAAAGATAAAGTATGAATATAACTTCAGTACATGAAGCTGAGGTTATTATGTATCTAGGAATCTTAAACTATCTTAAAGCTTTACTAAGTCAGGAACAATATTGAGTTTTGCATGCCTTCATAAATATGCAATAGAAAAAAAATCACTCTGTATCTTCTCCAATATTGCATCAACTCTATAACTCAGTTTTTTTCTTCGGGGTATGACTGTAGAAATCTACAGCCCAATAGAGCTTGAAAGAGAGAGTTGGCTAATAAGGCCTGCTTCCCTCATTTGTCACTACTTACAAGGAATCTTTTTCTGCTTATTTGTGGTTTTTCCACTTCGGTGCCAAACTAATTTAGCAGATTATTTTTCCCCACTGGTGTTTTGCTTATTTCATGATTCCTCTGTATGCTCTCATTTAGAAAATTATCATTGCTCCTTTCAAAAGACATATATGGGAGGTTTCCCCTGTAGACCATGCTATGATAGGGCATCCATTAGTTGTTTTAGCTACATGGAAAGCAGTACAACAGTAATATATAGACATGAATGAAACACGAGCATAGCTGACCTTTAACAAATACTTCTGAGTTCTTTATATTGGTTTGATGTTGCTTTGTGATTTAGTTTTTATTCCTTACAATGGAAGCTTCCATTTTCCTTTTAATAAAAAGTGTGCCAGTTTGTACTCAAGGAGGCAGACTGAATCTGGATTTTCTCTGTGATCTGAGCTGTTAAAATAAATACCACAGGGGTGTAATAGTGTTGGCCTCTGAAAAGTTGTTTTTTTTTTCCTCTGTAAAAGACTCTTCTCAGCGAGGAGTACTGTGTTATAATGAAGATTTTTATAGTTTCCCTGCAGGTTGCAAAAATGTTCTCAAAAGAGAATATCACTTTTCTTTAGTTATTACAATAACTAAATAGAGCTACTGTCGTTTTATTAAACTTTCTGTATCAGTGCATCTTTCTTTGCCATAGTCAAGACTTAACACCACTTTTTTCATTGTCCTGTGTAGCTGGATAAGATTCTTGAATTAAGTAGTTTGTTCCAAGTTGTATTTTATAGGCTACAGGAAAGATGCTGGTTCCTTGCCTTTGGTATTCAGCCAGTGAATTGACATGCCACAGCTGTTGGAGACTGGCTCCAAGGGTGACTGAAAAAACTGATGTTAAGTACCTACACTCCCTTTACATCAGCAGGCTCAACAGAAGGGCTATTCGGTGCTCTAATAACTTCATAGAGACAATGAGTGGGGAATATGATACACAAGATATTGCATGAACTGTGGTTCCAGAAGCCTACACTTCTGAGTTTGAGTATCTTCATCCACCTCTGTTTCAGTATGTCCTTTTCTGAGAGAAGACATGTTGTAAGAAGGATGTTTTCCTCAGAAAGGAAAATATTGTTTGAATCTCCACAGGCTAGTGCAGAGTTTATGTTATTTTTAAGAACTTGACCAAGTACTATAGTCACTAAAAGTATTCAGCAAAAGGTGTGAACCATCACCATCTTCAGCCTTGCTTTTGAAGAACAATTCCTGTGCTTGATAAGCTTTGGCCTTTCATGGAACCTATCACATGCAATTCTGAAGTCTTGGGCAGACTTCACATGATTTTTCACTTAGTTGTTGAATTGTTAGAGGTTATATACTTCTTCAGACCAACATTTTTGAAGCAGATATTGACAAGTTAAGCTCACATGGCTATGGAGCCTTGTGATCCAGATATCCAAATTTGCAGGTACATGTTGGATTTAAGCATCTACAGGGCTGGACAGCACAGTGAAAGAGCTTTGGTTCACTCTTGGCTGGCTAATCTCACAGGGCATTTTTGGATGCATACAGGAGGTAGTCTGAGTGCTACTCTGATGTCTGGAATTATGGAGTGTCATTGCTAACACTGTGTATTGGGCAGAGGTTGCCTCTGTAAACCATGTCTAAAGCATTATGGATAACAAAGGAATGCAATGTAACTGATTCTGTACTGTCTTACCAAAATCTCTTGTGTTTCATGTCTTATTGAATCAGAAGTTGACTTCTGTTTTACACTTTGAGTTCCCTCAGCTGAACAAGTCTAGTCCCTTGCCCACAGATCTGCCTTAGTTCTTACTTTGTAGTCTAATAATGCCCAGTACAGAAATAAAATTAATTTGATTCAGTCACTTAGTATATCCAGGCTTCCAGCTAATTTACATTATGCCTTCTCAAGTTTCGGAGATGACAGTACTTTTTCTTAAAAGATGTTTACAAATGGTGAGTGTTAAGTAGATACTTAAAATAAAACATCAGTGTTCAATTGTTTACCTTTAGCTACTCTCTAAGTGATGTTCCCCAAACTACCAGACGTTGAAAAACAAGCTACCCTGCATGATTTTGAGGAATATAAGTGCAGTTGTCGAACTTGTTCTTGTCTAAGAGGAAAAGAAGGAAAAATGTTTCTGTTGTTAAGTGGATTTGGTCCCTTATTCAAGCCATAAATTAGAACAGGGATAAGTTTGCTTGTTTGCCTGGTTGTTTTTTTGTGGTTTTCTTCCTTTGGGTTTTTTTGTTTTGGTGTTTGTTTTGTTTTGTTTTTTACTAAGACAGTGGAGTTAATGCAGCAAGAATGATGTTACAGATCTCATTTACCTGAAGTATGTCCAGCCTTAGGAAATTAACTTTATGACATCTTTCTTCCTCATCATCTCAGTCCAGACAACTGATAAAATTTACAGTCTTATTTTTAAAGGTTCAAGGACAATTCCAAATTGTGTCACCAGTTTAACATGGAGGATAGTGCCCAGTAAGCTTGCACTGAGCACTGAATTCTGCATTGCTACACGTTTCCAGATGGCAAGGTCAAGTAATTTGTGCTTTCTGTCACTGGAAAACCTCTCAAAAATGTCTGGCATCTGCCATATCCAAATTTATACATATATGTTAGATTCCTGTTTTTTCTTATGCAGAAGTACTACCTTTATTCTTGGGCCAATTTAGTTAATTTCCAGTTGAAATGTTCTCTTGAATAGACTGTGAATTAGCTATATAGCGATGGTGTTTGAAAAACACAGCTGCTTCAAGATTTTTATGGAAGCAGAAAGAATGAATGCACACTATTACAAAATGCTGAAGTTACATTTTTTAGTAGTGCTGTTAATTATTTTTTTAGCAGTCTCACTTGAGAATATTAACCCCAGGAACATCTTTCACACCTCTCACTTTTTTTAGCCTGTTCTCTTCTACGCATGTGATTTGTCCCTACAACTTCGTTATGAGCCACTTTTGTATTGTCACTTCCTTGTTTGACTTTTACATTTTTTTCCTTCACATTTTGTATTCCACAGGGCACTATTCTATCCTGATGAACAGTTTACCCATTCTAGTTTTAAGTCGTAATGCAGGAATAGAAAAAATTAGCTAAGTAAAAAAAAAGTGTGCTTTATAAATACTAGTTAAAAATATACAGAAATTTAGAACACCTTAAGCTGTGCTAATTTAACGAGAAATATTCAAAGGTCTTCTGTGTCTTTTCTTTTTTTCTTCTTCCTGAGAGCTCGTTACTTTGTTGATTGAGTGTGGGGTTTTTTTATATCTCACATCATATCCACAGATGTCAGGGACACATAAGTTAGATTAAGCTATCATTTTGAAGGAAGAGTGCAATAATTAAAGCAGTATAAGCTTACATATATCAGCACTGCATCTGATATACATTCTAACATGCCAGCCAACTTGCTTTAATGCTTGGCACACTGAAGACCTTGAACAACTAGAACACAAGCTCCTGTGTTGTTGAATGGACTCAGCAAAAATGATAAATATCAACAAAAATATGTTGATATATTTAACTCTGTGTTGATATACATAACTGATCTGTCAATATCTAAGTGCGTAAAGTTTATTACAGCTTTTTGTAATTATTGTTAAGAAAATATTGTGATTTCAAAAGGCAGTGAGAGGTCTTTGCATTTTCGAAGCTCAAGCTTTGGAAAAATACCCATCAGCGGTTGTAACAGTAACATAATACTTTTTGGGGTGGAGAGAGAAGGGCAGGGGGAGGTCTGAAAGCAAGCAGGGCATCTGTTTCTTCAGTTCAAGTTAAATATTATTTCTTAATTTTAATAGTGTATGATGGCATTTTAATCATTATTCTTTTTCAACTTTGTAGACTTGCCACCCCCTCCTGTGCCACCTCCAGCTATAAAATCACCAACTGCCCAGTCCAAATCACAGCTAGAGGTGCGGCCAGTCATGTTGCCAAAACTTGCTTCTATAGAAGCAAGGACAGACAGATCTGCAGAAAGGAAAGGAGCGAGCTACAAGGGGAGGGACGGGGTGGATGGGAGACAGCATTCAGACGTGCGGACAAATTCAGGAGAGCGAAGAGAATCACAGGAACAGCAAAACGATGGGAAACTACGAGGAAATAAAGCACCAAAACGAGAAGGCACACCAGCAAAAACTCATCTTCTTCAAGGTTATTTTGCATGCTTTGGGCTTAATGAAGTATTGGGTGTTGATCACAGGGAACAGACCAACTCTTTCCAGGTCTCATATACAGCTGGTGTGAGTAAAGTTAGGTCTGCTGAATTGTTACCATTTATTGTAATTATAGGTGCTAATAGAGGTCACATTGCAGGTTCTCATTAGGGTAAAATAGAAACAGAAACTTATGAAAAACATGGATTTTTCTGTCTTGCTTTCCTTATACACCTATCATGTATTAAAGCTAAGGTTGAGGAAGCCCAAACAGAAACATTCCTCAAGAACTGTAAGGATTAGTGTCTTTGCCCCTACTGTACATTTATAGTCTAGTTATGTCTTATCTATCTAATTATAATCTAATTTACAAGGAAATTGAGTGAAGTCAGATAATAGATCTAATTTTTCTACCAAAGAATTGGCACTTGGCCTGTTTTTGTCTATTTGTAAACCTGTTCCTGTTTATAAAATAAGAAAGCCATAGTAGAATGCATTAGTTACAAATATCAACTGACATGGCATTATGGGAATCAGACCTGATGAATGTAATCCCTTGCATATGGAAGTTGGTAAGATCACTAATTAATGGAACATGATTAATGGATTTGCCAAGTGTTCACTAAGGCTTTCAACACAGGTTCATACAAATGCCTAATCCTTTCTTCCTATGGGCATCCAGGGTCAATATCAGGGGTGACTGGGCAGTAAGTTGGCTAAGTGGGCACATTAGTAAGAGAATGGTACTGATTACAGTGGTTTACTGTAGAGAGAAGTTACTAGAAGTTTACCTGAAGAGGATGGTGCTGAAATTTTAAAACATGCCTACTAATTTTTTTTCAAACTCAATTTGAGAAATACAGGGTGTAGTATTTAGATGTAGTGAACTCCTTGCGAGTATCATGCGTGTATTGTCATTTCCTCCTGCTTAGTCATGTCAAAAATATACAAGGGTTATTTTTTTTTCTTCATTTTCCTGCAGAACATAGAGCAGTGATCATAAATTGGAATGAAGTGGACAATAATAATGAATTAGCTTTTCTGTCATGGATGTTACGACATGAATAGTATAAATTTCCTTGAGAAAGCTTCTATAATGCTATTATGGAAACAGTGTATTTCATATTCCTGTCAGGCATCACTTTAAACCTACTGAGGATCATAAAAAGTAAAATAAATCAACTCATGCAGAAATTTAGGATCTCAGTATCTCTGGACTTGTAAACATAACGATGTATATATTTAATTATACAGAGGACATCCTGCCATATTCTAGACCAACGTTTCCAACATCAAATAATCCTAGAGATCCCAGCTCCTCCAGCTCTATGTCATCAAGAGGATCAGGAGGTAGACAGAGGGCAGATCAGGCAAATATAGCCCGAAGGAATGTTGCAGAAATGCAAGTACTGGGAGCATATGAACAAGGAGAAGAGGAAGAAGAAGAGATGGAGGTAACTGTAGTTGTGCTACTGAAGATGATTAAAATAAGGCTATTTTCTGTGCTTAGAGAGATGCCAAGAAAAATAATTTTGAACTAGAAATGTTTATTTTCAGAAAAAATAGTGCATTTATCTGTCTATTAATGTTATGCCCAATCCAAGAAAAGAAACTTTAAGAATGTGTCAAAAACATAAAAGACAAGTAATATGTAGCATAGTATAACTGTCACCACACAAATCCTATGGAACAGAACTTACATAAATACACTGTTTAAGTCTGGACTTTACATTACCAGATTCTTTCAAAAGTGAAAATAAAGTGTTAGAGCATCCAAGCATGCCTTCACATTGCCTTTCACATTTTTAGAAAGTTTATAAATCTAGATTTTATTTAGATACTAAGGCATGAACTTTTTTCTTATTTTTTTTTCTGACTAATATTATTAATTCAATTTAAATCGTGGTTGTAGAAAGGGTGTCCAACAGGCAGACATGTTGCTGCATATAATTAAAGTAGTAATTATTATTTAAAGATAACAAATCTCTACAAAGTATGTGAAACAAACTTTAAATAATAAAATGTAACACGTAGTAATTTATGTTTCTTCTTAATACAGGAAACAGAAAGCTGAAGACAACAACATGTACTGTAACAGGCTTTTAATATCTAATCAGAAAAAAAAAAAATCACTCAAGATGCCTCAAGTCTGATGATGTTTGTCGCCAGAAATAATGTTCAGTGCAATCAGAGTGTACAACTTTTCATTTTTCTTTATGCCATCAGAACACTAGTTTTTATTTTACTCTTTCTTTGTAAACCCTCCTTATTAGGAACGGTCCTTGCCTATTCCACAATGCTAAGTGCATCACCTTTGCTGCCCAAGAAGGCAGGTAAGCTGCTCTTCATGGTACTTGGGCCAGCTGCTGCTTCAGGATTAAACAGAAGGGGATTCCAGAGCCTGTGATCCTGAGGTTTCTCCCCTGCAAAGCAGTGCTCAGTACACTGCTGGTACACCGGTGAGCCAATCGATAACATTGCAAGTAATACAGCATTGATTAAAAAGTTCCCCAAAGTAGACATCATGCAGAACATTCTTTTATTCTAGGGGTTTCGCTGTAGTCTGCAGTTTGTGCAAATGGTATCTTGCCATTTCAGCAGAGACTCTGTGTCTTGTTTTCTGCTAGTCTCTTGCTAACCTTTTGCAGATGAGATACAGTTTTACAAATACAAGTAAAATTAATTTGGGATGAGGTGGCTCTTATTGTAAATATGTACTCATGTTAAATCCCCTGTGGTACTTTGATTTGTCTTTCCATTTTCATCATTAAGTACATTCTTATTAAAAATGTCCCTTGGGATAGGCAGGAGGTAAGCCAATATGATTGCTATTTGCCTAATCATGGCATGAGCAAGTTTGTCTGAAACTTTTTCTAATTTTCAGCGTCAGCAATGCTTATGAAAATAAGCAAAAAAATCAATGGACATTTTTAATAACGATTGGGTAATATCATTAGCTGTTACTGGCCCAAATCTCAGACCTCTACTTGTATCAATTCACCTTAAAGAAGAAGTGCCACTTAAAGAAGTTTTGTTTGATCTTGGCGATTAATTTTTTTGTAATGCACTGCTTATCTTTTTTTTTTTTTTTGGTTTTAAAAGCACAATCACTAAACTTTGTTTGTAAACCATTGTAACTATTAACCTTTTTTTTTTTGTCTTATTGAAAATGTTAAGCATTTGTTTGGGATATTTTTCATCTTTTTGTTAATGCTCTATGTTTGTATTTGGATTATTTGAATGATGACAGATGGTAAAGTAACAAATGTAAATGTGGGCCATAATCAAAATACTACTCACTTTTCCTGGATTTACAGAAATTTTCCAGTTTTGCTGTGGCCTCTCTCAACATTGGATTATCATTAAAGCTGAAATAGAGGCATTAGTTGCATTAAATTGCCAAATGATGTCCTCTGTCTGATCTTTTTTGTAATTATAAAATTTCTTTGTCATTGGTGCTAATGGAAAAATGTGTGTTTGTTTATTGACAGCTATCAGGACTAGCCCCAATGAAAAAAAAAAAAAAAAAAAAGAAGAAAAAAAAAAAAAGAAGTGTTTTGGTGTTTACTGAGGACTGAAATTTTTCATTTAGCTAATTTTCAAAGAAAGGTTCCATAGAAAGGGTGTGCAGTACTAAAGGAACAATCCATGTGATTAATGTTTTCATTATGTTCATGTAAGAAACCTCATATTTTAGCCATAATTTTGCATACTGAGGATCCAATAATCAGAAAAGTAATTTTTGTCACATTATTTATTAAAAATGTTCTCAAATACATTATCTTTCTTGTGTAGTTTCTTGTGTTCCCTGAAACGTAGCTTTGGGGCCAATTCTGATTTTATTTCTGTTGATAAGAGTCGGAATCTGCTCCACTGAAATCATGCCGTCACAGTAGCATGAACAAAGTGGGACAGCTGGATGCAGCCTAAGATTTTACATAATTACAATTGATTGCTTTAAAGATCTGATTTCTGGGTGCTTCATGAGCTGTGATAACGAAAATGTCTCTCAGCCTGCCAATTTCCAGAGAGAGCTGATGAAGAAAATCTGTACCAACAAAAGCATTCACCTCAGGCGTGAGATGCATTTGCTACAAAGGAAGTAACATCCAAATAGGTGAAGGAAATTAATATTATGAGTCATACATTTGTTGGGGCATGCACAAATACAAGTTTTCTTACCTGCCTGCTGTTCTCCTGCACTGTAGCCATGCTGTGGTCGGCAGAGTCCTGCTGTGGATCACAGTCAAGGAGGCGGCAGTCCCTTTTCCGCTCTTGCATTTTCGTAAGCCTATAGTCTTGCTGATCTTACTGATGAGCAAGTTTGTCTGAAACTTTTTCCAGTTTTCAGCTTCAGCAATGCTTACGAAAATAAGCAAGAAAACCTCTCCTTGCCGTTCCTTTACTCTACATCCATCATCCTCGTTAAGAAAAGAAGAAAAGAGAAAAAAGATAGTCAGCACATTTCATTAAAAAAAAAACAAAACACTATATCTTTTATTCAACAGAACCTTTTTGCTCCTTGTCTGTTAGACTGCCATACTTCTCCTTTCCCAAGAGCTTTAAGCAGTTTGGAGCCAGCCCCTCAGGTGCCACTGTGTGCTACAGCACCAGCTGTCTTGCCACAGAAGAGTGCTAGACCCTTGACAGCTTAATCAGGCCTAAGCCTCAAGTATAATTTTTTTCATAACTCTAGCTTTGAAGCAAATATTAAGATAGTAGAATAAGATGAATATGTTACTTTTCTGTGTTGTTTAGGGGTTTTTTTTAGGTGTCTTTAGTCCTCATGCCTGAGTTCAGACTGGCTTGTGTTGGAGCCACCAACATAATCCAGACAGGAGCTCGTAGACGAGACCGTGCCACAGGAGACATCCATCTGGCCTGCACTTTTCCTTTGGAGGAAGCAGGAGAGGTTGATTTGATGGATACAGACCACTTCAGCAGCCAATTGTCTTTCCTGGCAGCAGGAGCGTCCTCGTGGTTTGTGATCTAACCATCGCCACAGCAGGGTGTGGGGAAGGAGGTGGAACTCAAGGCAGGCTCCCTGAGCATGTCAGCCCCTTGGCACAAACCCTTGAGCTCCTGCCGAAGGTGCAGTGGTGCATCACAAAACTGGGATCCAGTTGCAGCTGTAGTGTGTAGACCTCTGTAAGGTATATCTGTCCGGAAACTCTGGTGCTGCATGCCTGAAATAACAGGTACTCGCTTCATTTTTCACTGGCGTGGTGACATACTGGAAACCACGCATCGCATCTCCATGTCCATCTGCATAGCTTCACTAGAAGTCAAACTCCAGCTGACCTTAAACAGTGGTAAGTGGGAAATCTTGCCCACAAGTTTTTTTTTTATTAAGAGTTATTATAAATTAGGTTGATGGTTGATGGTGTTCCCCAAGAAGTTATTTGGACTGTTTTGTGTTTGCATTCAGTTGTGATTAGCAGTATCTTGAGACAGTGCATTGCAGAGTTGTCACTGAGTTCTTGCACCCACACAAGGTCCTCATTGCATTGTGGTCATACTGGAAACACCATAGTGAAGATAAAATACACAACAGCTTGGTCTTACAATTGTAAGTCCTGTTAATCAGTATTGATACACACTTGACTTGGTCTTTGGCATTCAGGTACAGTAAAACTAGGTCATTTATCCATTGCTACTTTACCTAAAGAATTATTCAGTGGCTGGAAAGCTAACACAACAGAAGAAAGTAGTGTTCAGAGGTTTTGATTACACTGTATACCTGAAGAAAACAAGTGTTGCTTTAGCAAATCCATAGCATTTGTGTGCTGAATTAAATGGATATAGAAGTCTGTGAAACAACATATGAGTAACTGTTAAATTTGATTTTACTCAAAATAATATTTATTAGGTTACTATAAAAGATGTCCAAAAAAATGAGAATTATAAAATTTTAGAAAATGCCTTGCACATGTTTTAGTATTATATATAATTTTATTTTCCAAAGAGTACATATTATGAAGCATAAATAACAAAGTGGCTTTATTTTAATGCAAATACACCCTAGATCTGTATTTGCAAAAATTGTATAGGAGTAGGTTAGGTGTAACTGATTATGAAATCTAAGCAAGGTAATTTGCTTCAACTCCTGGAAATATATTTGAACTGTCTACCACCTTACTTCCTGTCTTCCAGAACCATCTATTTGTAAAAGTACCAACCTAGTTAATTTATTGCTTTAGATAGCAGCTAAATTTTACACAATATGTTGCTTTTAACATTTTCTACTTTAGTTTTCCATAATCTGTTATTATTTGAATAAACTTAAGGAAGAAAGAACTTCCATGGGAAAAATATAGGATCTGCCTAACATAACATCTATTCTGCAATATGTTTTTTCAAAAGCTGAACTCCAACCTCTGTATTCACAGCTCCTAAAAGATTTTCTTACTATCAGCAGCAGAACCGTCTACTAAAAGTTAGAAATACTATAGTTCTTAAGTGAAGCTTTCAAATTAATTAAAGGATCTACTTGCAAGTGGAGAAAATGTTTTTATACATTCCTTTTGCTTATGTTACAGATGAAAATTATTTGCAAATTAAAGTCATACTGCTTATGTATAAAAGAAGCATTATATGTTTAGTGCATACACGAGAAGATACTGATCTCTGCAAATGCAGATTTACATGTGCATACAGTTTTGTGTTCGCTGAAAGTAAGGTTGGAACTGAGAATCTGTTCCAAACAGCTGGAAAGCGAACATGTTTATGGATGTTTGAGGTTTGCCTGTGCATGTGGAACTCCCATTGTTTCCATGGACATCATCCTTACTGGCCGTGTCCTTCAA
Source organism: Pterocles gutturalis (assembly GCF_000699245.1). NCBI lineage: Eukaryota > Metazoa > Chordata > Aves > Pterocliformes > Pteroclidae > Pterocles > Pterocles gutturalis. Next base: position 89,356 of record NW_010128619.1, on the reverse strand, counting down.
CACCTTAATTTTGTATTGAGCCAACTGAAAAAATTTAGAATTTAAATTACAAGGTGACTCTTTAAAATTGACAACTGTGGATCTCAGTGTGAACTGTTTACCCAGCCTTGGTTTTTTTCTACTTTTTTTTCATTGTCTGTGATGATTTTTCTGTTGCCTATAAATACATTCTTCACAAAAAAGCAAGTGCAGTATTGTGCTGTCTATGACAGTGAAACATTTGAAGTTGAGGTACATTATTTCTTAAACTATTTCTTTGTTTTTATCCACTAAATTGTGGGTCACAGAAACAGTCAAAGATTTGAGATGACACCGTGGAAATGAGGATCCCTTTACATTTTATGTCCATCTTGAGGATGGGAAAAAAAATCCCATCCTATGCAGAAAGAGGAAAAGGAGCTGGTGAAACTGAAATCCAGTCTCTGTAAAAGCTGTAAAGCAGGAAGGCAGGCTGGAGAAGAGGAATCAAGGGATATAAAGAGGAAAAAATCTTGAGGAGCTGAGGAACCCAAGTCTCATTGAAGCTAATAGCAAAAATACTGTTGAATTGAACTGTCCTGGAAAGGAATTACCTCCTTACGGATTGGCAAACAACAGCCATCACAGTGCAATGAACACTCAAAGAAGAGTGAAATCCTTGCTGCATGCTTGTTTTGTTCTGTGTCCTTGCTAAATGTACACCAAATGAGCTCATTTTAAGCTGCCAGAAGAGGAAAGTGGGGGGGTTAATTCACCATGGCATTCAGCTTTCTTGTCGCATGAGATGATGAGGATGGGACCTACTCGGCTCTAGTCCCTGTATCTGGAATAAAGTAGATCCAGTTGATTTTCAGAATTTTTGGAGCTTGACAATCAAAGCCATGATGATAAAAATTGTGTTTACTGAATTTTTTTCAGGCCTAAGATATTTTTAGCAGGAGTAATATCAGGAAATGTAGAATAAAACTCCTTAGTATTGACTGTTATTCTGTGGCTTCCCACCAGTCTTCAAGCACAGGCGTGGTTCAAAGTCAGCAGCAAGCCCAATAGAGGATCCCTTATGGACTTTGATGCACAGAAGGACAAAAGCAAAGAAAAAAAAGAAAACCCACCCCCACCCCCCTTGAGCAAATGATAACTAATAGGGTATTCCTAAAACATTTACATAGCATGAAAATAATGGCAAAGACACTTTATTTGTGCAATGTTAATTGTCACAGTATCAATGATTTCATCATATTCCTGAACAAGATGTTTGCAAAAGAAATTGCGTTCTACTGAGCCGTGTACAGAGCAATGCAGTTTCTTTTACCTAGTAAAAGACCAAAAGAAGGACAATTGAGAACTAACTCCTGCCACAATTGTTTCAGCAGCGTGCCACCTCTGTACACCACTGATCACTCACCTTACTAATACAAATTAAAATAGAAACAAAGCATTTGTTTCCATAGTCATCATCAACACATATTGTAAGGGTGGCAGCATTTGATGGCTTAGACATCCTAAAATTCAAAACCATTATAATGCTGGAGTCTTTATCTCTTGGATACTGGTACCTGAAATAATTGTAGCTAGTATAACAATGCAAGGTGCTAATGGAGTCCAGTCTTAGAAGAAACGGAATCTATTCAAGTAGATGTAAACAATACATGAGTGCCAAATTGCTTAATACATGAATTTTTTTATATGCATATATATATATATATTTTCTGCTCCTTGAGCTAACCTTATTCTTACATGATCCATTTTGGAGGGACATGAATATTATTATGCTGGTGCTGCTGTTGCTGCTGCTGCTGCCATAGGGTGAATGCTTCAGAAGCACTTCACAAGAGTCATCATCAGCTTTATATGTACAAGCTGTAAAGGAAAAGAATGTACATTTGTTTATCAACCTAAAATTTTCTGTTGTTCTGTGCTTGCATTATGAAATTCTTTTCACTTGCATTTTACCTTTTTTTCCTGCAAAACCTGTTTCATAGAGTGTACAGGATGAAGATGGACTGTCTAGTTTGCTTAAGCCTTTCTGTTTGTTGAGCTCTTCCATTTGGTGAGTATTTTCCAAATGCTTCACTTTAGGCAGAATTTTTGATTTGTCCCTTTAAGCTCTGCATAGTACTATAATACCAAAAACATCTTAATTGGCAACCTAGTCACTGAGAGATCTCTTTGGCTGGTTGTAATAGAGGCAGACAGTAAATCCAGAGCACATGCTACTGAAATGCTGCCCTGCCTGTGTTAGGCAGCTATTCATGCTGTTGAAGCC